>NC_080055.1:29975348-30081905 GCF_026212465.1 Amaranthus tricolor
TGCTTGAGGCCAAATACAAAGCTGATCTTGTATTTGTATTTGTATTTGTATTTATATTTGTATTTCCCAAGTTTTCCATCAATCTAAGCCTCATGTACATACTCCCTAGTCCTAATGGCCACCCTATTTCCCTTTCACTATTCTGCATCAATTATACATATAAAAAATGGCCTATTAATTAATTTTCTTACTTCTCTAAAACACAAGCAAAAAAAAAAAATAAAATTATTTATTACCTCCATACCATAGGTAGGTACTAGGTTGGCAGAGGAAGAGAAGACAAGAGTTGATCAAAAGGGAATTAATTTTGATCATGAAATAATGGATCATATGAAGTATATTTAAAGCCTTAAATTGCCTTCAAATTAACATGGGGAATTAAATTCAGATTGGCAGGTGGAATTTCCAATGAAGCACTAAGCAACTTCCTAAGTTCCTTAATTAAGTAACCCACTTTAAACTTTAAAGTTAGAAAGTGGTTCACCCTTACTAATCCATCATCTACTTTAACTATTGACATGTTAGTTCAACTGTTTTCATCTTCTAATATTACATGCTAAACCTTTCAAACTTCACCCTCATTAACCACTTTGGTTCAATTAACCAATTCAATGTTTCAATTCAATTCTATATAACTATACACAATTGAGTAAGCTTTAATTAATTATTTTATACAAGTATTTTTATATATCATATTTATCATAGCTAATCAAATTTATTGTATTTATTCATAAATCTAACCATGCATGTTTTACCAAATAACAATGACATTGCATCTTAATTGCTTTTACTTTTAATTTAGTTTTTTTCAAAAATAATTGTAAAAGAGCGGATTCAAAATATTAGTATAGAATAGGCTGAATAGTTTAAACTCAACTCGTATGTCGATTTTGCATGTCCGAATCTAGATTCCTCATCTAGAAAATTCCATGATCTTACACTCATCACACTTATTGCACGTGTGGCATAAAAATGAGGAAGAGATCTAAATCTAAGCCACCACAATCAATACACCACGAGTGACAACCTGACACAAGACGTACTCTAAGCAATTACTTATAGAACTGACTTCTATGGAGCTCTCCAAACTTAACGGTCAAACTACTCACTAAAACAATGAAAGAAAAGGACAATCTGTATGTATGTAGTTCTAAATTAAAGCCTCCCAAAAGGTACAACATTATAATTATAAATAGTTTATTTGATTGACAAAATGGTAAAACATAGAGCTGTTCAAACAAAGTCGATGATTTGATATTTACTCAATTTTGTAACCGAATCTAATTTGACCTGATTTAATATATATATATATATATATATATATATATATATATATATATATATATATATTACGTAAAAAGCAAAATAAACACAAGATCTAATTTTGAATCGATTCAAAACATTTAACATGTGGTCTCCTTTTTTTCTTCAGCTACTCTTTTGAGAGACCGTCTTTCAAAGAGACGACCTCACAACATGAAGCTCATATTCTTATTTTCTCTTTAAATTGTATTAGTTGGACTATTTAGCCCATATATATAATACGTCACTCAGAGATACCATCTCTCATAACAATTTGTGTTTTATTTTTAAGAAAATAATGACTCAAATTTCATATTCTCTCATGTATACTATTATTGTCCCCTTTCTGTTGGACGTTAATATTAAGAAAAGACACAAATTTTGTGAGAGACGGTCTTTTTGAGAGACCATCTCTAATTGGACTGACCCATTATATATTTTTTAAAATATTATAAGTAGGCATTAAGAATAATGTAAATAGACATTTAAAATGTTGAAAATAGACATATGGTAAGTAAGTATCAAAGATAATATAAGTAGACATAAAAATACGATAAGTAGGCATTAATTTTTAATGAATTGGACTTGAGATACGTCTCTCAAAGAGTCGGTCTCTCAAGAGACTAGCTGTTTGATAAATCATTATGGTGATTTACTTTGAAAATCACAACCACAGAATTTGCTCCTAATTGATCTGAGAGCATTGCGTGATAACATATTTTTAAATCTTTGAGACTAAGTTGTAGCAACTACGTAGTTAGACTAGTGGTAAGGAAAACAAATCTCCACCCTCTAGTTCCTACGATCAAACATTGCTATCAACAAATACAAAACAATAATAAGAGGTATTCTATAATACCTCCTTTTACTAATTATTTTAGCATATGTTTGGGTTAATTAATGTCCCAAGATAGATTTATAAGACAATAATTGTTGTCTTTTTTTTTTCATCAACCGCACAACATTATAAATTGAATTCTTAACTTCTGTAGTTTACACTAAATGTATAGGGGTTAATTCAATAGATATATTTACATCATGAGACCGTCTCATCTAAGAATTTGTATTTATCTATTTAAAAAAGAAAAATTAATGTAATCTATTACTTGACAACAACTAGTACAACAATGTCAAAGTCTTAATCCCAAAAGATTGGAATCGGCTACATAAACCAATATATTAGTTTCAATTGTCGTTTATGAGACTCTTCTCCATTCATTCCAATTTCCTATCATCGCAATTTGTAAGTCCTAATCTTTCATATCTAATTTCACTCAAGTCCTCGAAGATATCTTTAGTCTTTCTCACCCTTTTTTTAAGTCTTCCTAGCTCCTATTCTTTATTTTCCATACAGGATTATAGGTAGGCTAATAATTTGACTTTGCACGCGCCCAAGCCACCTAAAATGATTCTCTTTCGTCTGTTCCTTAATATTTGCAACTCTTAAACTATTTCTTATATTTTCGTTTTGAATTCTATCCTCAAGGTATGTCTACTCATCCATTTAAGCATATGCATTTCCATTACTCTTACCTTTGGACTATGATCCTCTTTAAAAGCCCAACATTTAGATCCATATAGTAGCATCGATCTAATATTCATTCGATAAAACTTAAAGGGTACACCTCAATCATATAAAATTCGTACAACTGCTCTCTATTTTCGTCACCCGCACTTAATTCTAGTAAATAGGCACCAGAGTACTTCTTCAGTCATTGGGCATCTTGTTTGTCCTCTAAATCTTATTGAATAGATCAGATAGCAAGTCACTCCAATCGCCCCTAGGCATCTCCATACCTCAAATCCTCAATATGTATACCATTTGAGCCCGATTAATGTCTTTAGCTTCATTTTCTTCAATGCCCACCTTTGATTTTTGTGTTCTTTGCATAAATTCTCTATTTTCATCTAAAAGAGTGATTATTGTGTCCTTTACAACATTCCTTGTTGTCCATCAAATAGATCATCAAAATACTCCCTTCATCGATTCTTAATGTTCTCATCTTAAACTAGAATGTTTTTATCCTTATCCTTAATACACTTCACTACACTTATGTTGTTAGTTTTTGCTTACATCTTCTTAGTCATTCTATATATCTTTTTCTCATTCTTTAGAATCTAATTTGTCAAATAACTCTATAAAAGCTTTTAATTTGCCCCACAACTATTATTTTTGTTTTGGTTTTGATCTTCTTGCACTTGACTAAGTTTCCCTATTCTTGCATTTTCTAAATGTAAGATAACATTTTTTTTTATTGATAATTGTCTTGACCTTTTTATTTTACCATGTATTATTCTTTATAACGAAACTACCATTTGAATATCCGAAAATCTTCTTAGCTAGTTAAGTGATGTAAATTTTCATCTTTATTTAAATATCTTCTGCATTATCCTTTAGCTTTAGAGCATACTTTGGTCACATAATATTCTAAAAGCTACTATTCCCTATTCTACTGAACAAATTGAGATTTAACTAAACAAAAAATATTATGATAGATAAAAGTTCGAGGCTAAAATAAAAATAAATAATTTGAATCGAAATAAACTAAAATAAATTGCAAAGGACAACTTTATTGCATGTTTCTTTAGGGCATAAGTATTACACAAATTCTTGTGAGAGAACTGGCCCCTCTTGTACTATCACCTCAACCTAGCGACGCATTCGTCCACCACACAAGAAAATCCAAAAGCTTTTAGAAGCTGGATAACGGAATCAATCATACTCAGGAAAAGGATTCCAAAAGAGGGAAGACAACAAGAGAAGATTAGGAAGCAGAACAGGAATCAAAGGATTAACTTCACTAACAAGTTTTTTCCTTGATAATCTCTTCCTAATATACAGTCTTTTCCCTTCATCATCCCATTTAGCTTCTTCAACTCCATTAGCAAAAATAAGAGGTGGGGGTTGATAATAAGGACACTTTGACCTCCAAGAGGTCAAGGGAGCTCCAAATCTGGAAGCCCTTTTCAGGAAGAGACACAGATTCCATCTTAGGTTGAAAATTGGGTCTTTTAGGGATTCTGGGCAAAGGAGAGGTGGGTAATCCCAGTTAAGGTAGCAGGGGATTTGGGTGGATATCAACATTTGAGAATGGAGAGATGGTTTTGTTGTTGGGTTGATTAAGATGTGTGTTAAAGCTTGTATTTTTTGCTCCCAACCAGCGCCCTCCATTTTCTTGCTTTCTTTTTTTTTTTTTTTTTTTTTTTACTTACTTTTTAGGAATTAGGAATTGTGGAGTATGAATTTTGTAAGGTCTGTAGCTACCAGTAATAGGTTGGGCTTCATATGGGGCGGATAGCCGCTCAATTATAAAATTTGAAAGATTTGACTTCGTCCCAATATACGCTTGAGAATCAGTATTGAATAATCTATCAATTGTCTAATGAAAAACCAAAGGACAATTACTTAGTTAACACTGTAGTCTGTAACTCACACATAGCAGTGAACTAACTGCTAAGGATATACCTAGCGGCTAGCGTACACGTTACAACATCAACCGCCAGTATTGAATAATCTCAGCTTTCTTTGTAGGGTAACAAACAAGACCCCTAACATCACTGTTGATGAGACTAATTCATAATGTTTGGTATTTGGCATTTCAATTTTGCCTCATTTGTTTGAGGTTGGATAATATGCGTCCATCTATTTTATTATGAAGTTTTGCTTATTTAGTTGTTTTACACAAATTTTTAAAATAAAACAGTTTCATAATAAGACCATCATTATTGAACTAATACATGTACATTTATATTGTTAAAAAAATCACAATTACACAAGTTGACTAATTATGTGTTTGTCTCATGATGAGACCATCTCATACAGACTAGCTGATTGTTTTGAAGTCTATAGTCATTGGTTGACTAAAAAATATCTATACATGGCGTCAAATAAAAACATAGGCGGGAATGAGCAACATAGATCGTGATCTTTCTTCATCTTCAATTTATCATCAAAAGGGTGACACCCTTAGCAATATCATACCTAGTTTTATCTAATGAGTTGTAGCCAAATTAATAAAGAAATGAACAATTACTCTAAATCTACATCCAGTAGTACTGACTAGAATATCAAAAGCATGTGATAAACTAGGTATACAGCTCGATCCATTTCCATAATAAAAGAGATGTATTTAGTAAATTGATCACTTTCACTTATCAAAGAGGTCCAAGTATAGGATAAGGATTGCTAACCCATTAATGTACACCCAATGACCCAATAAAACCTACACTTTGCAAAGACACTCACCTACTTTGTGCTCAGATACAAAAATCTTTGGAGCTTACAAATCATTTGTCCCTCTGAATTTGCATTAATAATAAGAATCATGTCAATGTTGGAAAATCAAAAGGGCAAGGGTCTTGAGCTCAACGAGTCAACATTTGTTTATCGATTACTCCTACGAGCTTAACACTAATTCCTTCCCAATATAAGAAAGAAACTCCACTGCAACAAAGTTGATCAAGTAGACAGCACAATTACAGCATATTCACTAAAATAATTCATCAAGGAATACAAACTTGGAACTCTACTAGGTGAGAAAAAATCCCCACAAACCTATTAGACCTACAATAAATAAAAAAGGAATGAACTCAATATTCCAGAGCAACTAACTGTTTCTAGGACAACAATATCTTAACGTTAGACCTACAGTAGTTACAGAATATAGACGAAATACTGTTAATTTCACCATTCTCGTTAAATAAACAAACATCTTCCTGTCGCTTGCCAAACATGACCAAAATGAAACTGCAGATAAGCAAAGTTCTTATATATTCACCTGAAGAAGCAATGTACAAAAACACAAAGCCCTCGTAGTCAGAAAATTACTAACCTTTATGACTAGCAAAACAAAAACTGCAAGAATCTCCACTGCAGAGGTAGAGCTACTGACCATATCAATCGGTTCATCAGAACTTGTTCAGGATGCATTTTTCATACAAAGCAATAAAATCCTTCTTCTTGGCAGGGGCCCTGAGCTTAAAAACCTCATCACCAAAATTGTGTTCCGTGAGCTCTTGCTTCAGCCTTTGGATGGTAAACTTTCTATAGTCATCTGTGTCAACTTGCTGACTGCTTTCATCATCACCACCAGTGAAAATCGAATCATCATCACCTGCTGAGGCTGCTTGCAGTATTGGGCTGACTGTATTCTTTCTTCTTTTGCTAGCCCTAGCTTTATCAGTATCCATATCTTCGACAGAGTTCATAGCATCACGCTCATCTACCCTGGTACGTTTTCCATGCGAGGCAGTCTTTAACTTGGCGTCAAGGGCAGACTCATTCAAGCGTACAGATGTCAGCTCCTGCTGGATTATGTCAAGTTTTGCTTGGGTAGCCTGAAGCTGATGAGAAAGCGCCTCTGCCCTGCTATTTGCTTCTCCCCTTGCAGCTCGTTCAGTTTCAAGGAGACTCTCAAGTACTTGAACAGTGTTAGCTCTCTGCTCATTGTTAGACTTCATGAGTGATTCAATTTCTTTTTGCCTTTCTTCTACTTGAGCCTCCAGCAGCCTCACTTTAGCATTGGCATCTGACTCAGATGCACGAAGGGTTTCTAATTCATTGGCCAGATCAATTTTCTCTCTCTGCAAGAGGTCAATCTGCCTCTCAGCACGCTCAATATGGGCTAATCTTTCCATAGCTAACCGCTGAATTTCACTCTTTTCCTTCTGAGCAGCTGCTGCATCCAAACGAGCTCCATCAGCCACCTCAGTGGCTCTCTTTGATTCTTTTTCAGCAGCTTTACATCTGTCTTGTACCTCATCAAACCTCAAGAACTCAGATCGATATTTCTGCTCCAGATGTATCTTTTGCTGTTCGAGTATTTTAGCTTCCCTCTCATAAGATTGAGCCGCGGCATTTGCAGCATCTAACTTCTCATTCAACGCCTTTATGTCACTTCTAAAGCCTGATATTTTTAACTCATAGCTACTAATCTTGGAATCAGCTGCCTGCAGAAGCAAATATATCTAAACAATAAACATTTCCCCCTTAAGCATAGAAGTTTTAAAATACATAGAACAATCAATAACCTATTTCAGGAAAAACATCTGGGAGAGGAAATGATGATGGGTTAGGGAATAAGCTTGTAGCAGACGATAATAGGAGATAATTACTGGAAAAAGGAAGGAAACTAATAAGGGAAATCCATATATAATGAAAAAAGGCGGACTAGCGAAAGTTAGCTATCTGATTATTTGTTGGGTTTTGTGAAGGGTTTTCGCCTCACTAGGCAGTTTAGAGAAGCAGACCTCTCAAAAGTCTACATAGCGTTTGTAATCTGTATTTTCCGCTAAATCCCAGCATCACTACCTCAGCTTTATTTATCTGTAAACCTCCAAGCCAGTTCATCACAATACATTTTGAACTTTGCTTCTGCTTTTACCCTATAGATCTTAGAACCTTATGCTATGGTAGATGCGTACTATGGCAAAGTGTCTCTGTTAGCTCAGAATCAAAAGTTTATAATCATCGACAATTTGATATACAACAGAATTTTGTTTTTGTATTACGAGATAAAACATACCTTCAACTCAAAACTCAAAGTTGCCAATCGCTGTTCTGCATTCTCAATTTTTGCTGCTTGCTCCTTGATTTCTTCTTCCTGGAAATCAAAAAAAAAAAAAAAAAAAAAAGTCAGCAGAAACTTTTGGGAAAGTCAGACTATTGAAACTTTGAAAAATAAGGTCAGACCTTCTTTGCCAGACTACTAGCAAATTCATTTCGCAGACTATCTTCCCGGGATTGCCTAGTCTTATCCGCACGCTCCTGCACCACGGCTGCTTTCTCAAGCGCTGCTTTGGCTTCTCGAACGGCAATATCATATTTACGTTTCCACTCCTCAGTTTCCTCTTGAGCAGATTGAACTTGTTCACGAGCAGCTGCCAGTCTCGCTTCTGCAGCACTACTTCTGGACTTAAGAGCAGCTCGTTCAGCACTTGCTTGCTCTTCTTCATCTTTATGTTTTGATAAAACATGCTCATATTTTCTTTTCCATTCAGAGGATTCGTACTTCACGGACTCCAGAGATTTCAGAAGGCTAGAAGATCTTTCCTCCAAGGAACTACATTTGCTCTGCAAAGAGGTTATATGGCTCATATACTCATCAGCAACCTTTTTCTTTTCATTTAAAACGTCTTCATAACGCTTTAAATAATCAGCTTTCGATTTCTCATTGGCTTCCAACTGTTTATTGAGCAAATTCATCTTATCTTCCATGGAGCGACACTTTAAACTTAAAGAACTCTTCTCAGACGACACTTGATCTATTTGCTTTCTGACAAGATCAGCAATTGGACCTTCCAAACTGGAAACTTCAAAGTTAAAATTAAGCCCAATTGATTTCATGAAAATTCAAGGGAAAAGGGAAACAATTTACCTTTGCTGTAGGAAATTTGCCAATTTATGCCATTTTCCAGGACCATAAGTTGATTTTTCATAATCAGAACAAAGATCATCAAGGATCTACATACAAAGATCACAACTTGTTTTAACATCAACTGCCAAGAATTTATGAATAAGAAGTGCTACAAGTTGGTATAAATTAAATGATCAGAATACTACAAGGGGCGAGTTCATCGTCATCATCATCATATCCAGTGTATCCCGCTCAGAAACTAGGGAGGCACAGAAGACGGCAAACCATACCTATAAAGGAGGATGTGGCCAAATAGTCCCTCGACTCGAGAAAGACATACAAAGAAAAGCAAAGGAAGACAAGACAAGACAAAACAAACACGACAAAGCAATGCAAGATAAACACTAAAGCTAATAACATGACCAAAGAAATATAACAAACATAAAGAGCTCAGCAATAAACAAGGCATATATGACATAGACGGAAGCATAGGTGACTATCCAAGGTCTAGGACACAAATATGGTGTCTTCAACTAGTTTTGTCCCCATCAAAATAAGCGACTTAGGATTAAATCCAAACAAAAATCTAGTTTCAACCAAATAATAATTAATTTTTTATCTAAACAAAAATGCCAATTACTTTTTTAATATTGAGTCACACTCTATGTCCATTATTTCAATGGGACCAAAGATTTATGGTTCTTTGGTTTTGAAATATAATAGACTAAAGTAAAATGGAATGATTTGCTTAATGGGTGTTGGAAAATAAAAAAATTACAACTTTGGTATTCTCTAAAACTTAATTCCCAAAATAGTGTTCTTATAGGTAAGGAGTTTTACTAAGCTAAAATATTTGGTTTGGAAATCCTATCCTAACAATTAACTTAATAAATTGTAGTCATGATGTTATTTGTCTTGTATTTATTGTCTTATATTTTTGGATCTCAACGAATAAGAATATTATTAAGTGACTTGTATAATCACAAATCTGTCAATCGGCTCTACGGTAAACTATTGATGTTACTACGTCATGTCAATAAGAATATCAAAATATTGTATGTTGATATTTAATTTGTTAGCCAATCTGTCAATACGAATATTACTATGTGATATTGATGTTCACTTTGTCAGCCAATTTATCAATTGACTTTGATATGCAATTCCTCAATTGTCAGTAAAAGGTGATTGCTACTACACTTTATAATCCATTGTTAATGCACTCACAGTTTATTGTGATTGACAGTAAACGAAGAAAATGGTAGCATTCACTTCAAATTCCTACTACACTTTATCGAAGCTTATTATTCACATCAAATTGCTACTTTTTTTTTTTTTTATCAAATTTTGCATCTCTTTTTTTTTTTGTTAACAACATATCACAAGGATAATGCTATATTCATTTAGAGTTAGCCTTGCACATTGCATGTTTGTTAAACTGTTATATATTTTTTTAGAGAATGTCTGTTGAATTTGATAATGTTAAATGTGGATTTTTGCTTGGTTTGACATGTCTTTATGGCTTTAGTCATGGTAAAGTCACACAAGTTCTTTGACAGCCTTAACCAATTTGCAAATTAAGGATAGTAGTTTCGACAAATATCTTTATTGATTTTGACTTTTGAACTTGATTTAGATTTTTGGTCGTATGTTGAAGTAATTTTTTGGACATTTGGCTCTTTCTGTAAGACTTGTGAGATTTTTTTGAATTTTTTTAACACGTATATTTGCTTGATAAAATAACATCATCCTCTTGCAGGTTTGGAATTACCAAACCAAAAAAATTGTAGCTTAATAAAACTAACTAATTTTATGAAAACCATTTTGGGAAATAAGTCTTAAAGAATACCAAAGTTGGAATTTTTTTTTTCAACCCCAATTAGGCAAATCAATCAGTGAATGACTAATTAAATCATGTGTACATTTTATTTATGTGAATTTGCCCATGACGTTTGCTACCAAAAGTTAATCGGAAACAACCTCTTTGTTAGTTTTATCATAAATTTGAGAAACTAAGAGTAACTAAGAAAAAATCACCTTAAGTACTTGCTCCAGTTTTGCGTCAACAGAATGACACGCAGTTCGCAATCTCCTTTCCATGTTCTGAATAGCATTTGAGCACTGCATATCTGCTTCCATAAAGGCGTTTCTCTTATAATCCTGGAAAAATACATCATTTAGGACAATTCATTGCATAGCCAAGCAAGTACCACAAGTCCATAAATCGAAAACTAACTTCCCCAGACTAAAGACCCTGTATCTCAGAAGCTAGATAAATTACTTCATAAAACAAATTGCAACCCAGCTTACAGAATAGTAAAAATACCTACGGCAAGAACTCAACCTCATGAAAAAAAAAGACCAAATAACCTTAGCACTTAAAGCCCAAAAAATGAGACTCAACCAAGCCATTTAGTTTTGACAAATCTAAAATTCAGAATCGTCTTAAGTAAATTGATCGGGAGCTTATAACGGAAACTTTTAAGCACCAAGCAGCATTATAAAACATTTATAAGTGACATTTGCTGAAAAATTCCTCCTATATAGCAACTTGCTGGTTTTCCAAAACTGGTCATATCATGATTATCTTTTATATATACCTCTAATTTTATAATAAGGATTATATTAAAAAACATAAATGACATACAACAAAATTTGATTGGTTCACAATCATGGGAAGTCACTTGCCATGAGAAATTGTACTTCAAGGGAAATTACTTGCCATGTCAAATTCTGAGGAAATAGCCTAAGTGTTTGGTTAATCCATTAAAATTCTGAAGTTTGATTCACTAAGCCCCTCCTAGGTAATTTTTTTCCCATGTCCCATAGGGATTGCAATTTTTTAGGAAGTTTCATCTCCCATGCTACCCCTTATAATTCCAAGGAATTTGTATTTTATAGGGAAATAAGTTCAACCAAATCAAACTCCAAATCCATTACATCCTTTCTACTACCCCGATGGGGCTATCATTTAGGCGGGATTTGGGGATTAAATGTATACAACATTACCCTTAATAGTGATAACAAAGAGATTGTTTCAAAATGACCCTTGGAAGAAAATATCATTTATAACTTCACGAAAATAAAAACTGCACATGATCCATTCAAATATAGTTCACTATATAATTTAAAACCAAAGGCGGATCTTCTTCTAAGAGTCCGACCCCAAAAAATTAACATTTGATGCTAAAATTTTCTGATAAGTGTCACACTTGCACTTATTCTCATAATTTATATTTCTTCACAGTAGTTGTAATTGTTTAAAAAGATTTTGCAACTTCATTCAATTTGATTATTTATGCTGATTGTGAGTGGTTTTGATCGTTTATAGCATAATTCTGTAAAAGATCAGCCCGAGATAGTAACCAAAACTGACTTTATTATTGAATTACAAGAACGATACTATAGGACGTTCGAGTCTCCCATAAACTCCTAAGTGATTCCACTTCAATGCCTAGTTATTTCCTATCCAAAACATCCCATACTCCCCTCTATTTATAAGATATGGGAGGGGTTATACAAATAAGAATAAAGGCTAATAAAAGACTAACTAACATAACAACCTAAAATACAACTCTAACTAACTGTTATTTATTTACATTATTTAAGACCCTATGAATATGCCATCTATGTTGATTTTGAATGGTTTTGATCGCTTATAGCATAATTCTTATGGTTTTGATGAGGGAGTTTAATAGGGTGATTTGGCTTTGTTGAAGAGGTTTGACAAAGAAGAGATGCAAAATAATTAAAATGTGTTCATAATGTAAAAATTTTGAGATGAAATTTGATACATGTTTATTCTTTTGATTATAATTTTGATAGAAAGATTCCATTGATACAAAAGGCCAATTGATTCAACTAGATTTCAAGAGCTTTTCAAAATTATATGTCACAATCGGACACAAAAGCAAGAAATGACGATCGTTTGAAATTTGTTGTGTGTTTCAGAGGCAGAAGAAAAAGTCAAGTCCATTTTTTCTCCATCTCCCAAAAAAAGTCACTCGACTTTATTATTTTTAGAGATGTGGAGTTGCTATTTCGTCTCGTCCTTGTAGTTTATTTGATTAATTTATTTCCTATGGAGGCTATTAACCTATGTTAATTATCTCCTTCTGTAGCTTTTTCCTTTGTAGTTTTTGGAGTTAATTATATCTTGCGTTAAATTTCCATAGAAATTAATAAACTTAGTTTTTATTTCAAAATTCATCCTTTTCAAACCTATTGCTTTTATTACAAGTTATTCTAGTTTATTATTTGTTTTTCAATTCTTAATTTAATAAATGTTCTTTAACCTATTATTCATGTCTAGCATCACGTTTAGATTTAATAAATTTTCTTTGTTATTATAACCATGTTTAATGAGTTGATTTCTTTCCATTGTTGATGGTTTGAGCCCCATTATGTGATATTACCAAATGTTTTTCATAGAATTATGGGTCTTTAATTAAATCTTTGCGTTATTAAATTTAGGTCAAAATTCTTTGTTAACTTAATCAACAAGACAACAATATAGGATTAATGTAGTCTTAAGATAAATGTAAGTTAAAACTTATTAATTCAATCAAGAAGATGACAATATGAGATTAGAATCAATTAACTCTTAATCAGATAGTCAATCATTAAGACGCCAATACAAAAGTGACAAGATCTTAATCCATTATTATATGACCCATTATCAGTAAAAAAAAAAAAAAAAAAAAAAAAAAAAAAAAAAAAAAAAAAAACTATCCATGCGAAATTGTGGTGTTACCTAGTACCCCAGTTTTTTCATAATTATTGATATTGATAACCACGCTCTAGATTTTAGATTTTTAGATATAATTCTCCACTAAATATTTTTGTTCTTACTACGTATCAACTAGATTTAGTAAACCATATTAATCTTAGTTTTCTTGTGTTCGACCCGCATCCACACGTACACCATGCACATGCGGTAAAATAAATTTGCTATCAAATTCTAATTTGGCCTCTTAAAGTTGGTTTAATATTAAGTTGCATACCCCACAAAAGGTATTCAAGATCTGCCAATGTCCAAAACTAAAAAACTATAAATATTTGATCTCATCGAAATAAGGGACGATAAACAAACTCCAAATATGTCAAGAAAAAGGTTGACAAAAACTAGAGTTAGTCTGAATACCACAAACATGAAGGAATAGAAGCAAACCCTATAAGCCAATCTTTAAAGACCATATCATAACAGTTGTAGGGGAACAACATATATTGGATATTAGATACTGGCTCCAAATGGGTGCCAGTAGTATAGAGGAAACAGTAACATTAACAGCACATGATCTTCAAACAATAGAAAAAATAATAAGTTGTTCAACGAGTACCTCAAAAGCCTTCCTGAAAAAGGCCTGGAGTAGTTTCTCATATTTCTGCCTAACTGAACCAGCACCTACTGCACAAGCATTAAAGATGCCCAAGGCCTTCTGTACAGCCACTTCATGTGCTTCTCTAAGTACTGCCTAAAACAAAAAGAATTTGAACATGCAGATAGAATAGATACTAACAAACATTTGCTTCAGGACTATACGTACTTCCTCTGGTGGCTTAGAACGGTCAAATGAGGACATGTATTCTTCAGTTGCTGAATCAAATGCTCTTCTACACTCTGATTCTTCAACACTCTATAGAACAAAGAGTTCATGCTTTAAAAAAAGTTTTTAGCATATGATTATTGTTACTGAAGTAAACAAATCAGATCCTACAGTTGATCACATCACAGTGAAAATTATTTTGTTAATTTTCTTATCAGCAAGACCAAGTTAAGGCTCAAATTATGCAAATTACCAAATATACATTCAATAAATGAAGATATAGAATTAAAATGATCAAAAATAAAAAATTTTAATAATTTGAATCTTAAATATACTTGTGTCCCCCTGAGATTGCTATGAATTGTTTGCCTACAAATTTTATTAGTGGTTTGGGTGATAGAAGGGTAAGAAAAAAATTAGAAGAAAAGAGAAATGTGTAGATGGTAAGTAAAGAAAATAGTAGGATCATTTCTATAAAAGAAAATGTAACAAAATCATAACTCAAATCAAGGACAAAGAGAGTAATGATCAAGTTAAGATTATACTAGGAAAAGAACCAAAATAATAAATCATTTAAACAATTCCAGAGATAAACATATGCAACAAACCAACTTACGCCAATGTCGGGCATTAGGACAACAAGAACTTTTATGGATTTAGGGAAAAAGAACTAGAACAAAAAATATGCACAAGAACATGAAAGTTAATCACATTCATCTATTATCTTAGTTGACCCAAAGGCGAAAATGAAATGACAAAAGATAATAAAGACCCCTGCGCATAATTCTTTGATTTTATACAAGATTAGCATCTTAGTACAGTCCGTTCTTCAAATTTCACTAGCCTTCAAATTTCATAAGTTGGTATTGTAACCGGGTTGGCAAAAATGTTTTATTTTGAATGATGATATACATTCCTTTTCTTCTCATTCAGACTCTTGAGATCAAGGCTTAGGCATTATAGTTACATTCAAACTATTATATTTATAAATAAACCCAATCATCGAGTCTAACAAGTTAAATTGAAAGCCAAAAACAAAAGGTGTTTCTTTATCTTTATTAGAAACAATGTTAAAACAAGATTTGATAAGAATAGAAACGGTTTTTTCATTTTATTCTATAGTGATTTAAAACATTAAAAAATGATGACATTTTTTAATAGAATTCTTCCAAGTTTTAGAAAAAAAACAAGTAACTCAAAAGTCACAACAATACTAAACAGAACCTCTTTTAGTTTCACTCCTAAACACTCCAACCATCGATTACCCTAGGATGTTGGTGCTGAAATGACATTCCCATCGGCATGAAATGTAAAAAACAATTACAACTCTACTACTAAAAATAAAAGGAGATACCTAAACAATGTATCAGTAATGGGAATAAGAGACCAATCAAAGAGCTTTGATAGACAAATGACAGTATGCCAATAATGCGAAGTCTAAATCTGAAGGTTAAAGATTTGAAGAATAGGAACAAAAAAATAAAGAGTTTTACACTGGGGAATTTGTTTGCGGAACTTGCAGATTTAATGTCTACAGTCTACTCACTAGAAAATCACAATGGTTGGCCTGTTATTCTGGAAAAAAATTCAAATGAATATCTAAACATCAGTATTAATAAGACTAAAGGTTTATCTGGTATCACTAGCTTAGTCCCTTCTACTAAATAAATTTAGCTAGTCGCGATCGAAGTAACAAAATGGTGATGCAGTAATAAGAAAGGTGTGGTTATCGTAATGCCTAAACATTGGTCTGAAGCATGAGATATCCCTTGACAATGTAGTCGATGCGAGACGATTCGGCCTTGTTTCTTCACTATGCCGAGTAATAAAATTATAAAGCTCAAATTGTGTTAAAAACGATCTCTTATTCCATATTCATTCAAGTTTGCATTAATTAAGGAAGCCATGATTTCACAAGTGTGAGCCTGGTAATGGTGATCAAATAAATTTTTCTCAAATCTTACCCATGAGGAAATGACTGAAAAAAACATCACGTCATGACTCATGAGGCTCCAAAAAAGTCATTCAATTGAAGAGGTCAATTGAAGGAAATAACAAACTGAATTTTACAACTGATACTAACCTGCCAAGAAGACGTGATAGTAGGGACTGCCCCATGATTTAAGGCATCCAAAAACGACAGTGTAAGACCAGCAAGCATAGGTCCATTCATTACAGTTGCTCCAACTTGCTTTGGCCTAGTTCTCTCAAATACGAACCTTGTCAATGCATCTAAACCAGATCGGAATTCTGGCCTCAATTTTTCCAGCTACACATGATAAAAATAATCTCATTAGACAAAAGCAATAACCAGGATAAAGAATTTATTGAATGAGATACTAACAGAGATTTGATCCAGACGCTGAAGTTGACTTTCATTGTTTAGTGGCCGCACAAGGGTGAAGCACTCTCTATCTGGAAAAAGAGCTCGAATTGACTCCCGAATCTAATCATCAACAAGGTGATGCACACAGCTTTCAGGATAGCAATGAAAACAACTATTTTCCATTTTAAATCTTTGTACACAAGTTAAAGCACAGATCATCCTGAATTCCAATAAGAAGCTGGACTTATTTCACACATAAAATAAGACTTCTTGCCAACTGATACCTCATTCTTAGCAGAAACATCTTTGCCACCTCCTTGGACGGGTCTCAAAGCAAGCTCCAGATAATCTCGTGGAGTTATTTTCCTGTTATCTTCAGTCAAGTCCAAATAGAAGTCCTGTAACACCAATAATTTAGCAAGACCACTCCAGAGAACAACACAAAATTAGATCAAAAGCTTGTAAAGTAATTACCCTCAAAAGCCAAACAAAGATTGGTGCAAACTGTCCAAGCTCAGATGCTGAAGTCTTGCCCCCAGAAGCTCTCACTCGAATATGTTTTGTCATTTCCGTTACAAGAGAGAGACGATCAAGAGCAGCCTCGTCAATTCCACCCATCTAAATCACACAATGAAAGAATTAGTGTAACATTTGTTGATCTAAAATTAGAATGTGCTTAGTAGTACGCATTTTTTTTTCATGTTTCAAAAGCAAAGGCATCACAGTGCTGAACTTACAATGATTAGTTTGAAAGGACACAACGCGCACCAAGGAGCAAAAGGGCCTTGAGCCCAGACACGAGCTTTTGGTAGGTGAGGCATACATTTTTGCTCAAAAGCTCAAAAAAAAGATTCCAAATCATATTTGATACTCAATAACATGATACTATAATAGAATTGCTTAAAAGACTTAAAACATACATATCAATGCACTAATATAGCACCAAATGGTATAAAAGAGCACCTAAACCCATATTCTGAAGCATGTTTGTCTAATAGTTCTCTCTTTGATTATCATTACAAATGAGAAGGAAAAAAAGAGAAGAGCCCCATAAAAGAGAAGAAAAGATGATGAATCCATAATCCAGATAATTCAGAGAAGAATAAAAGAGGATGAGGCATAAAATTGAAGAGGATAAATGAAAGAAGAAAAAACATACGAAAGAAGAGGCATAGGAAGAAAATCGAAATAGTTGAAAAACCAAGGCAAGAAGAGAAGAAAGAAGATGAAGCCAGAAGAAATACCATAGAGGAGAATAACAAAAAAAATAAAAGAGAAGATGTGTGGTGGTGGGGGAGAAGTCTGCCAAGTGCTAAGTGTTAGGGCTCCAATCAAATATTTCTTGTTCCGTTTTCACTTTCTATCTATATTTTAGAACCAGAAAAATGCTTCTTTTTCCTTTTCTTTCGCTCTCTTCAATGAACACAAAAACTCCTTTGTCTTCTTTTCTCCCATAAAAAACAATAAGCACAAAAGCGCTTTTGGAATAAGTTATACCTAACTTGGAGGAAGGATTTTTTAAACTACAATTCTAGATACTAGGAAAAAGGACTTAGATATCAAAAAGAAATTATTCAAAAGAATAAAGACATCTCTCTAACCTGGTTATAGATGAACATGCTTGACAACAAGACAGCCAAGGAAAAGATCTGGGTGCTGTATGTTCCCTGCAGATTCAAATTACAAAATAAGATGAGCTACAACACTTCAACTTCTATATGATGGGGTAAAATAGAAGGTGAGTCTAAATTCAAATCCCAAGAAACTGAGCTCAAAATGAAAAACTGAAGAAGAATTCCCTTGACCTTGACTAAAAAATCACATAAAAACAACTTCAAAAACCCAAGAAGCAGGTAACTCTCACCGTCTGATCATAGGCATCAATCCCCTCACTGTCCAGAAGAATAAGGCTATATTCAGTTCCATCTAAAGCAGTTCTTTTCAATGGAACACTCCATAACCAAAGCCCTTTAGTGCAGGGCTTATGCGTAGCTGCAACTTGAAATCCACTACTCCTGCCTAGAAGCTAACAGTCACATAAAAGCCATAAATAATATTTATCAGAAAACAATTAAATAGGATTTCAAAACTGAAAACAGAGCATAGCGAAAAACAGAAGTAGGTTGTATAACAACGATCCCATTTAATGACAAGCAAGAAAGGAAAATTCAGCTCAGCTGAGAGCAAGAAAACGAGTTGATATAGAAAAAGCACCAAATACAAGTTCGAACATCAACATCAGAAAAGCTAAAGGATGCAAATTGCAAGTGCATGCTTCACCGGGAAATACAGGAATGCACAATTCAGTAATGTTTAACTCATAGGGAAAAAAAAAATCAAAGATGAGGTCCAATTAGGGTAACAATCATGGTGTTGCGTGATCACATGGTGAATAGAAAAGTTGGTAAGATCCATTTTAAAGCTATTATTTTGTGACAAGCTTTAAAGTTTAGTATAAAATATATGCTTAATGACCATACTAAGTCAAATTGAAGGAATGGAATAAATTTAAATTACATGCTACACGAGAATCAGGTCTTGTCTCAGTTAGAGCAAGTACTGCATTTCGGACAAGATCCTGAGTTCAATTCTCACCTTCCTTTAGCCTATCCAAAAATAAAAATTTTAAATTTTAAAAATTGCTTGCAACACTAGGATTTTTCTACTAAACAATTCAAAATCCACTAACAGTTGTCATTATATTGGTTTTATTCCATTGCATAGGTGAAAAACTAAAGGTCACCATGGCGTGACGGTATGAGCAAAAAGGTTATGATCTTGGTTGAAGATGTAGTTTGGTGGTTTGGCTAACTACTATAAATTAAAAAATGCATCTAGTGTAACAATCTCATTCGAATCCGATGACTAAAATTTTTAATGACCATTGACTAATTAATATACCTTTGAATTTCCTCTTAACCATACACATTTAACCCAAGTTATTAACAGTTCCCATTCCTCCATTTAAATTTCAATTAAAAAGCTTCACCCTCTACTTTCCTTCTCCATCAAGTCTTCCATCTATGTAATTTCCATCATACCATTAAGAATATGTAATCTCCATCCACGTATTCCCATCCTTGATATTCAACAAGGAAAACGTTTGAACAAGGAAAACTTTTATTGAACTAATTTGTAATTAGTTGGTCATGTCTCTCATATCTTGATCCACTTTTTAGGGCCCACTTCATTTTATTTAACAAGGAAAAATTTTGCTGAAAATCACCATTGAAGAGAAAATTAAGTAGAAAATCGCCATTGAAGAGGGAGAACTTTTGCGGAAAGAGTCCTTGAAAAGAGAGAAATAGAAAATCACCATTAAAAAGTGAAATTTTGCAAAAAAATGTAGTTAGAGAGAGATATTCTGAAGGAAATCTCCATTGAAGAAAATTTTTTCGCAGAAAATTCACTATTTTAGGATTTTTTTTAAAAACAAAAAGGAAATACATGAGATAGAAATAAAATCTTAGGGGAAAACAGAAGATTAGAAAGGATTTGAGGTGAAGAGAATTATTGTAACATTTGAGAAATTGAAAAATTAATAATTAAGAACGAGGGAAATTAAAAACAACTATTAGAATAGGAGCCACTTTGGGTCTTAGAATATCAAGTATTAGGTCTTAAGTGTAACATATATACATATAAAATAACTTTTTCCCATAAATAAGTTTTAATGTACTCTTTCTTCTCTTTTCCTTTTCTTTATGTTGTCACAAAAATCCTCTTTTTCCCTTATTTCATTTGACACAACTCAAAGAGGCAGGCAGCCCCATTTCCTTCTTCCAAATTTGAACAAAAACAAAATCCAAGAACCACCTTCCTCCTCTCGCCATTTCCAATGAAAATGACCGGTTATTGCTGGAATTCTTCAACTAAATAATTGATCTTTTTCCTCCCTCTTTGTTCTTGATTTTTGTGCACCTGAAAAACCACCAACTGCTCTTGATGGTTACTCCTCAAAGCAGCCAGCAGCAGCCCCATCGTCCAGCCAATTTTGGTGCCTTTTCTAGATAAAAACTGTAGCAAAACCAGCCCACTTCTTCTCCATAATTTCATTCAGGTATATCATAAGCCTTCCTCTGAAAATTGGTGCGTTTTTGGTTAATTAGGGCTGCAAATATATGAAATAAGTCCTTGTTTATAGAATCCTTTCTCTTGCTATAATATGATACTCTATTAAGCAATTCTTGTATTGTTCTTTCCTTGAACCCTAGCATTGTGTTAATAACTATCAAAAACCTTTCTCACCATGAAAATGATGAGAGAACTTCATGAATTATTATATGTGTGTTGTTTACATTTAATTGGGTGAATCTATTGATGATTGGTATTAGATGAATCTTGGAATGTTTAAATTGGTTTAAAGAAAGGTTAAGATTATGAATTTTGTCAAGGAAAATTTAAGAAATCATCTGTTGGGCTTAGTTGTGGATCTTGATGATTAGTTTGAGACTATGAAAATTATTGGTGTTGTGGTTTGATGTTGGGGGTCGTAAAATTTACTTGGAAAATGATAATAAGGGTAAAGTAAATGATAAGTTGTTCTTGGGTGAATTAGGGGATTATTGTGGAAATCGCTACTTGTGGGATAACTAATTTTTGTTTGTATTAATTTGGATAGTTTGATGTTCTTGAATGGATTATTAGTTCTTTGAGGATTTTTTATGTTGGGCTTAAATGTACATATTGGTGTTTAATTGGAGAAATACAGAGAATTATGAAGGTGGGTAATCTTTAAAAGGATGTAAATGAATTTTAAAGCATGGTTATGTTACCTTTATGGCTTATTGTGGTTTGAGTTCGAACATGCACAAGTCTTTAATGATTAGACATACTAGAATAAATTATTGGTTTAATTTTCAGTCTTAGGAGGAGATTTGTTAAGTTATATGTTAGTATAATTGTATCGAATGCTCTTGTTGATGTTGTAATTTTGTTATGCTTCAAGAGACGATATAATATAGGAACCCTTTCTAGTTTATAGCTGTGAACCTGACTCGACTCCTTGAAGCGACGTTGTCGGTGAGTAGTAGCAGTCCCTTAAAGGGTCTGGCCAAACTACTTTTCTTGAAAACTGATTTACTGAAGTTTCTTTGAAATTGAAAACTAATGAGTTGAACTTGTTGATTACTTATGCTGATATTGTGATATGGTCAATGGATTGAGCTCACGAGTTGGTCATTGACGGAGTAGAGGGAAAATGTCTCTTACTCCCGATTTTTGAGGCAAATTTTCATTAAAATATTGACTAGTTTCACCCGAGAGTAACACAACCTTAGAGCTATGGATGTTCCTCTCAACTAGACTCCTAGTGCGCACAAAGATCTAGGACTCATGTTGCTTTTAAATCTTTTATTTTGATTTATCATGTTTGTTTTGTTTTGAATTGCTTATGCTCATTCAATTAAATCTAACTCCTTATTGTTTCCATCTTTTATATTGCTTACAGATCGGTACCGGCTGGGAACGAAGGGATATCAAAGGTGACTAGAGTATACCTAAAAGTTATTTTGGATTTGAGTATGTATATAAGTTGTAGTGTTTGTGTTGAGTTTTAGTAAGAGTGTAGTAGATTTGGTTATGTTGACTATTGTGGACTTTTATAGTTGTATGAATATTTTAGAATTTGGTCTAGATGTTTGGAATTAAAATTAGATGTTACAGTTATGTTTAGATCTTGTGACCCTTTTCATAAGCTATGACTAAAGATTTGGGTTCTTTGGGTTAGTAAACCTCGTGATGACCTGTCGTATTTAGTCAACCGGTAAGTCGGGTTGTTATAATTATAGACAAAGATTAAGTGTTAAGAGAACAATGGAGGCAAGGAAGGGGAGGGGAATAGTTGGTTGAAGAAGATGTATGGGACTAAACAATAGGACGGTTAACTAGGGTTAGGTAGGATGAGTTATGTTAGTTGGTAAAAGGTAAACAAGTAAAGTCAAAGGTTAAAAACCAATTAAGCATATCATTAAAAAGTCCGGTCATTTGGTTACAATGGTTGCACTTTTCTATTTATAGTGCCTATAGCTCATACAAAATGAACTTTGCGATAATAATAAATAAATAAACTAAACCAAGTGGCTATATAATTAATAAATCATTTTAAAAGAAAATAGGTGGTTCTAAATTGAAAATGGAAAAAGAACTTGTTAGAAACTCCATTTATGTTTTTATGTCCCTTCTATGTTCTTATAGATACCTATTAGGACTACGAATATGATCTTCCTATGAAAAAAAAAGTAGAACTTAAAAGGGTGCCATTTTCATTTCTTATCTCAGGAAAGTTTTTGGGTGGGACTTGGCTACAACTAGCATAAAGCGATTGATGCCATGGGAAACATATGCAAGAAAAAAAGATACATGGAAATATGTTGTCACCAAACAGCCATGAGCAAGATCTTAAATTCGGTGACAATATTCACTCGGCTAATAGTTTCACCCTGTATAATGCCACTACAATCTCCACTAATCCACAAAATAAACGTAATTAGCAATTATCCTCCAAACTTCAACATTAAAATCACAAAAAGAACCCAATTGGTAATGCTATTTAAGAAACCAGACAATTCTCCAAGTAATTCAATTTCATTCAAACTTAAACCCTAAATACAAAAGCAAACAATCACAAAAGTCCAATGCACATTACAATAACGATTAAAGTAAACGTCTTTTCACTCTAAAGTATCAAACATCCCACATTCAACTGAAAACCTAATTCAAAAACCCTAACTGAAAAAAAAATACCTGATTGAGAATAAAACTTTTGCCCTGACGTGCACGACCACAAACAGAGACAACACCAATAGGATCTTTGACAAGTTGAAGGGTAGCAAGGGCTTCTGGATCTAGTCTAAACTTTCCTTTTTCGTCACAGTACACAAACCTAATTGGCCGAGCAGGTCCTGTCATAGGCGGCGCGGAAGAAGACGACGGTGTAGAAGTAGGAGTGTTAAATTCAGGAGACTTTAGAGGCGGAGATGGAGTTTCCGACGAAGATTTGCCGTTATCTTTCGCTCGGAATAACTGAAACATGCTTTTCCACAGTCTATTGTTTTTTTTGATATATTTTTTTTCTTTACTTTTTGCTCCTACTTTGTAACGTTATTCTTTAGACGAAGGTCGGAGAGACAATGAGACTTTGAACGTGGAGTTCAGGCTTCTTTTAACGTAATTCTTTTCCTTCGGCTTTCATTTAAGCGCACAGCAACGTATTCTCGGTTTAAATAAACTATACTATTACTAATTTACACTATATTCTCACCATACTAGTGGTTTGGTCTTATTTATTTTAGACATATTTATCAAGTAATTATTAAAGTCGTAATATTTCTAATTGTTCATAACTAAAATTATATAAAATTGATATTAATAATTTTTGCAATCAGACATGCTTTGTTTTATGGGATAAATGTTGGCTCGTAAAGAAGACTTTTGAACATAAGATGAAAGTTTAGAAATGCGTATGCTAAGGTGGATGTGTAGTAACTAGGGGTTGCCACTATCTCTTCAAAGATTCGTAAAAATAGATTGAGATGGTTTAGGCATGTACAAAGAAAGACTTTTAACTCACCCGCGAGAAGGATCGAAAGCATCATAGTGGAGGGTAAGAGAAGTCAAAGAAGACCTAAAAGAACGTGGGATGAAGAAATAAAGAATAACTTACATGACTTACACCTCTTTGAAGACCAGACCTACACCTCTTTGAGGACATGACCTAAACCTCTTGGAGGCTAAGAGAAGTCTGATTTGGTTTATTTCAATTGGATTTGAGCTAAAGCTTTATAATTTAATTTGAGCTTGTTTGGTCTGATTTGGTTTGATCTGGTCTGATTTAGTCTGATTTATTTTGATCTCGTCTGATCAGATCTAATCTGATTGCATTTGGTTTCATATAGTTAATGTTATTGTAATATATTTGTTACAATTTGGATCATTTGCAATGGGGGACCATTGAGGTAAAAAAAAGGCTTCAAGTCCCTTATTACTTCATTGTGTACAACTTCTTCTGTTAACACATCATCTCCTACATCAAAATCATCATATAATTCTTCAGGAATTTTAGACTCGTAATATAAAAGATCATCCATTATTAAAACGAACGAGTAAAAAGTCAAAACTGAAGCCAATTTCAGATTTCTTTTATCAAAATATATGTTTACTATAAACTGAGACTATTGATGGAACGATGTTTACTGGAACAAAAAAGTTGAAAAATGGTGTTTGCTATGATTACGTGTTTGCTGATAAAGGAGGAAAAGCCGGATTTTATTAAGCAATTTAATATGAATAATTGTAGGAATAGTGTAATTTGCTGGGGGGAAAGAAGAAGCAACTACATCAACTTCAGTTTACAATTTGCTGTCAATATGAACAATGTTTGATGGTTCAGTCACTTCAATTTAACTTCTATTTATAGTGTAATTAGTTTATGTTTATAATTTGTGGTTCTTTTCTAATTTAAGCTTAATCCATATACATCTTCATCTATAGGTTGATGTAGTATTAAACTCGTTGTAATTGGCTGTGTAATTATGTTCAAGATTAACATTTTTTTGTTTTATTTTTGTATTGTAAATGTAGAAAAACCTTTGGCATGTATCATTAATAAAATCATAATACAACAATAATGATTCCACCATTTTATTATTTTATTATTCTTATTTACTTTTTTCTAATTTTCTAGATGCTAATGATTACCTCTTATATTAGATTTTCCTTCTCTTAGTTTCTTCTCATATTCCAAATGGAAAGGACTTTCGAAAATAGAGGGAGTAATAATAAAAATAACATAATAATAATAACAACAACAACAACGATGATAATAATAATAATAATAATAATAATAATAATAATAATAATAATAATATGGTCTGATCTGATGAGTTTGGTCTAATTTAATCTAGTTTAATCTGGTTTGGTCTAAAACTTTTTCTGATTAAATATGAATAGTTTTGATACGATCTGGTCTGATCTGATCTAATTTCAATAAGAATAAGTAATAAGTCTAAAGAATAAGTTGAATACAATATGCTCTTACTGTAACACCCCGAGATTTTAATGACGTAATTATTTAATATTTTAATAGTTTTTAAAGATTTTACAATTATATTTAATTATTTCTGAATTAGTTTTAATAAATTTCTTGCATATATGAATTTAAATGTTAACTTATATATATATATATATATATATACATATATATATATATATATACATATATATATATATATATACATATATATATATATATATATACATATATATATATATATATATACATATATATATATATATATACATATATATATATATATATATATATATATATATATATATACATATATATATATATATACATATATATATATATATACATATATATATATATATATACATATACATATATATATATATATATATATACATATATATATATATATACATATATATATATATACATATATATATATATATACATATATATATATATATATACATATATATATATATATATATATATATATATATATATATATATATATATACATATATATATATATATATATATATATACATATATATATATATATTATATATATATATATATATACATATATATATATATACATATATATATATATACATATATATATATATATATATATATATATATATATATATATATATATTATATATATATATATATATATATACATATATATATATATATATATACATATATATATATATATATATATACATATATATATATATATACATATATATATATATATATATATATATATATATATATATATATATATATACATATATATATATATATATATATATATATATACATATATATACATATATATATATATATATATATATATACATATATATATATATATATATATATATATATATATATATATATATATATATATATATATATATATATATATATATATATATATATACATATATATATATATATATATATATATATTAAAAATATATTTCTTAAATAAAGAGGTTCGAATCAAAATGATTATTTTATTAAAATGTGTGAGCCCACGTAGATGAGTCCCTTAGTTGGGTCTCGCAAGAAAATGAATCGAGATAAAAATAAATAAATAAATAAACCTAATAATAAATAAACATAATAATAATAATAATAATAATAATAATAATAATAATAATAATAATAATAATAATAATAACAAGTATATAAAACCCATGAAACCCTAAATGCTCAAAACCTAGCCGTTACTCTCCTTCCTCCTTCTTTTCCTCTTCTCCTCTTGCGCCGCCAGTGAGCAGCCGTGCCACCACCAGCCTGCTGCACGGCCCCACAGAAACGTCGGCTTCTCTTCCCTCATCCACGGCAGCAACTAGCAGCAGCCAGTTTCCCTTCCCTCCTCCACGGCAGCAACCAGCCGCACACCAACAGCCCTCCACGAGCGCAGTGCTGCCTCTGTGCGCGCCACCATCTTTGTGCTCCTCACCACCACAACAACCACCTATACTCTCACCCATTTCTAATTCCCCTTTGTAAGACATCTCACCTTCCTCTAATTGATTTTCCTTCTTGTTTTAATTGGGATTTTTATCAAGTTTATGAGTCTTATGATGATTTTTTTGTATTATTTCTTTCTTTTATTTATTGAATCTTGCTATGAGTAAGAGTTGGATTTATGAATTGAATATATTTATGAATTAAGGTTTAAAGTATGAATATAAATGAAAGTTGTACTACTTTTGTGTTTATGGATGTTTTATAACTTTAATAAATTGGTATGAGATTTGAATATGTGATTATAATGTGAATGGTGATAAATTTAGATTAGATGGTTGAAGTTATTAGTCCCAAAAGTGGGTGTTAATTGTCACTTGTATTGTTAAAAAATATGATGGTGGTTATTGTTTATATTATTGAGTTGAATGGTGGTTATTGTGAATGGTGATAAATGCTAGTTAATTATGTTACGATCGTTGCTATTAGAGTTGAATTTTATCGTTGTGGAAGTCGAAAGAAACTATTGTTATTATTGTTGCTAATTATTAGAGGAAGTGTTTCTTTTCGTGTTCTTAGCCATTGTGAGTAATTTTGTATGTTGTAGTGAGTTATACGACAACTTGAGGTTATCACTAACATCAACATTATTCAAGTTATTAGTATTAGTGTTGTTGTACAAGTATTATTTGTTGATGACATGATATGGTGATAGGGTTTTGTTACTCGAGTCCCATAGGTTTAAAGAAATGGTCTTAACGTACACTTTGTTATTGTGAAAGCTTATTTGATCCTTGGTTTAGTGGATGTAAAAGCTTCTTTAATTGTTGAGTTAATGTTATAACTTATGAACAAATATAGATAGAGTAATATGAATTGGTTTAGTATGCGTTAGAATAAGTGGAAGTTACTTTGAATGGGTGAATGATAGCTTGTTGTAGGTGTTAGATGCTCTTAAGTGGAGACAAGTAGGTTTATTAGTTCTATTCCTAACTTGTATAGGTTCCCAGTTCATAAGAGGAAAGTTGAACTTAGTTGGGTGATTTTTGTAACTTGTGGTTGCGCAGTGACACTTGCAGGTACATACACACAGTAATTAATTATTATATTTATCGTTTCAAAGTATTATCAATATTACATGATTATATGCATTGCATTAGGATTATAGAACGCTAGAAAGTAAACCATGCTAGTGAATAGTTGTAATAGTGATATAGGCAAGTCAAATAAAAGCCTTAGGAGACTATGAGAACAGATTTCTAAATAGTAGAGAATGCACCATGGTTGTGCGTGGTATCGAAGTGATTTCCTACTTATTGAGCCTTGATTTATGATTAGTTGGTGTGACTCAACTGGATCATGTCCGGTTGATTTAGTAGTCCCCTAAGTGAGGTCCGACGGGACTACCGTAAGGGGGGTATGAGCATGCTTGGGTCACTGGGGGCCGGATGGCCGATACCGCTCCTTGACCGAGGTGTTACCATGCGGGCCTTGCAAACCCCAATATGGTGGCCTCTTCACTGGTTTAGTATCCTAGTGTATTAGTTTTTACCAAAGGTAGGACCCGAGAGGGTCAATTGGAGGGGGCATGAGCTCATACTTTGCCATGGGCGCCGAATGGCCGATAATGCCCTTGGCTGTGTCACTATGCCATGAATAGAGAAAGGATCCACTACCTTTGAATATACTCGAGAGATTAGTAGTTTGAAAGAGGAATTGTGAGTAATTAGAGGTGTTTAGACATATGAGTTGACTCGTTATTGCCATACTATATCGTTGTTTGTAGTTTTGTTCAATGACTTCAATTGTTATAAGTTCATTAATTACTGACGTGTATGTGTTTGTTGTTGTTTACTCATGACTCTCTATGATGTTCTTGCTATGACACATCTGACTATGGTCATTATATTGAGCAGCGGGAGGATCATAGCTTGACATGACAGGTATAGGAGCTTCTTTTGCTTTGCATTGGGGGAAAGAGCGGAGTACGGTCGTAACAATTGTGTACAAATTGTCTAATGCTTGTAGCTTCTATATTACTTGTAAATTTTTCTTTTGGGATTGTATAATTTCTTTTGTATGGAGCCATGTGACTCCTTGTATGATCCATGGTTTCGCTGCGTAGTTTTTGGATGTACAGTAGTGAGAATACTCCTTTAGTATCCGTCAGATCGATGCGTTATTGCTGGAACCACGATCCTCGTTAGAGTTGATGATTTGAGAAGTCGACGATGATTCTTTCCGTCGTGACGTATTCTTGAAGGCATTAAAGGCCTTAGATTATTTATGTTACATCCTCAGTTTTCAGCAAAGATGCTGCCGAAATTTCCACTTACTCACCTTTTTAATTAATCTGTAGCGTTATTCTACTTATTTTCCCTTTTCTTTTTATGTAACACCCGAATTTCCTCCCTTCCTTCACGATTCTGATTTCGTTAAAGGGGTTGGAAATTCAAAGGTGTTACACTTACTGGTATATGAAACATTTTGTTATTATATTATAATTTTTTAAAAAACTATTATGAATAATTCAATTTTTTATTATTTTTTATAATAATACTAAATTTTGATCAATAATAAATGATATCAATGTAGAGATTATTTCTCTTGAAAACTAAGTTTTGGTCGTGTAATCTCCTATAATTTATTTTTTGAACATGTTTGAGATAATATAGAAATTTTTTAACATGTATTTATTTATTTGAGATTAAACTTTTATTGCAAGGGCACTCATAAAGGTGCATACGTACCCAAAATACACTTCTTTTTCCCTTCTTTCTTTTTATCGTATCAGTTTTATTTATTTTTATTATCAATATTTTCATTTTTAGTTATCGTTTTTATGGTCATATTAGATTGTTAATCCAAGTATTTTATTTTTTATTTTGTTTCCTACGATTTTAATCTTTCACTTTTTAATGTTTTCAATTACTATTTGGTGCGAATTCAAAAATAATTAAAAAAATTATAAGTGAGATTCAAATTCTTGCCAAATGACAAGGTTTGACCTCTAACATCAAGTGTGAAAGGTGATTATTCAACCGACACAACTAGGTTTATTTTAAGTATTGTCACTTGCTACTCCACCCAATCATTACTAATCACTTTGGACTTTCGTTGATAATCCCTAATCACCTTTGATTTTCTTAATTATGAATAGTACCCTTGTGTCTTAGCACTTTGACATCGTTTTACTCATCATAATGATGGTTTTTCAGAAAACCAATGTCGCGATTATCCATCATAACGATATCCATAAGCATAATCGCGACATTCGTTTTTTGAAAAAAATGGCATTTTAAATATAAAACAATGGGATCCCTAAAACAATTAATAGTGAGTATTTTAAAAACGAAAATAGATGTTTTAATTAATTTAGTTGGAATATTTAACTTATTAGTTTAAGTCTATATCACGATAAAACCGCCTTAAATGAAAATTTGTGTTTTCGATCAAGGTTTACGTTTTGTCTGGGCCCAAATTCAACAAAATGGAGATTGTCTTTCAATTCTCAATTGTTAGACTTTTTTTTAATATACTAGTTGGTGGGACACGTGCTCCCCCAAGCAATCTTAATTTTTAAGAAAATTTGATAAAAATTAAATATAATTTACCTTTGATACTTCAAATATATTATGGTTTTAGTCTTAATCTTCCTTCATTATTAAGGTATTATTGCTTTCCAATCTCTTTGATTATCTTTATCGTTGTTAGTTTTGTTTATTTGTTTCATTTACTTGTCTCTGTACATTCTATTAGTGAGTAGTCTTCTTACTAAGGTAGAGGGATGAACCCTATAACGCATGGCTAGATTATTGATGGATAAAAGTATTGTTTTTGTTTATTAGATTGATTAGATTAATTGGTTGATTATTGACCTATTAAGTTAAATTCTTTGTTGATCTTTTATCAAGATGCGGGAGCTGCAATTGAGATTTAGTTTTGTCTTAATAAATAAAGTTAAAACCTTGTTAATTATTAATCAATATGCGGGAGTTACGATTATAATTAATCTAGCCTTAGTAGTTAATCAATTGTCCATAAATTATCTGCTTATTGAACGCCTATCATGGATTCATGTGTAGTAGTGGGAATTCCTGTAGCTTTAGTCTTTTATTATATTGAAATTTAATCCTTTTTAGTCATAGTGGTTCTCATTTATCACCTATTTTTGTTACCAATCGTGATTAATAGAATTTGATAAATCCACAATTAATCATGCTTCCTCTAGTTTGACATGTTAACTACCACGTACACCGTGCGCTTGCGATAAAATAAAATCACCTATCAAATTTTTGGCGCCCATGCCCAACCTTTTGCTAGTCCTCGAGCAAAACAAACGTTAGCCATAGGTACAACTAAGCAACACCTCCTTATAACTTCGAACACAAAAATAAAAACAAAGAACTCCAAAATGAGGCAGGCTACAACACACACATAGTGGACAATCAAACTCCTCCCCCATGCATGCCTCAAGGCTTACTCCAAGCCTAAACACTAACTCACATCACCATCGGGGATGTCCCGACTAAGCTTCCTCTAAAAAAGCATTAACCCGGGTTAATGCCAATTGCCATCGAGTTAAGTACTTACCTCTGATTGGCTCGAAGCCATTGCTACTGCTAATTATCTCACAAATCGTCTTCCCACAAAGAAACTTAAATATAAAACTCCTCTTGAGTCTCTTAGATCCTTTATGTCTATTCCACCTATTCACTCTCTTACCACCGTGTGTCTTTGGATGCACAATGTATGTCCATCTGCCAAAAGAAAATTGTAACAAATTAGAGCGTAGAGTAGTTATGTATGTCTTTATTGGGTATGGCACGGATCAAAGAGGATATAGATGTTTGATCCGGTTCATAATAAATTGTATGCTACTATGAATTGTGTTTTTTTTAAAAAAAATTCCTATTATTACCACCTTTGATCTCAGGGGGAGAATTCTAGTGATGATCTAAGTTGGTTGACATATTTTGTAGAGTTAGTTCAGAATCCTCCTAGCAAGTAGGAGACACCTTCACAATTATCTCTGATAATGTAATACAATCTTCTCTAAGCCACCCAATTTATATACCATCTGACGAGCATTCCAAAATCGAGGTGAAGGAGGTTATTTTAATATATTCTAGAAAACACTAAGGGGGAGGTTATTGAAACTACAAATAATTACGTGTCACATGTACAAGAGCAAGCTGATAATGAAACTATTAGTGATGTTGTGTCACAAATACAAGAGCAAACTGATAATGAAGTTTTTGATAAGTATCAATTACCTCTCAAGAATACAAGGGGAATTCCTTTGCGACGATATGATCTGGAGTTGAGGCTCAAAGGTGAAAATATCCTATTAATCGAATTGCTAAAGGGAAACTACCAAAAACATTTATTGGCTTTAACATTGCTCTTTATTCCGTTAATACTCTCAGAAACAGTGAAGAGACTCTTAAAAGTGAAACATGAAGAAAGACAATGAAACAAGAAATTACTAATTTATAGAAAAATAAAACATGAGATAAATATAATCTTCCAAAAGGAAAGAAAGAAGTAGGGTACATATGATTATTCACAATTAAGTATCTCATTGATGAGACTATTGAAAGATACAAAACTCGTTTGGTAACAAAAGGTTATACCTAGACCTATAGGATGGATTATTCAGTGACATTGTTCCCAATGGCATTTTCTCCATTTTACCTTGAATATTACGTTTAACGGATATTTCATGATATACCACTGAATTTCTTCGAAATTCACTATATACCACACGAAATGTTTTAATTCACCATATACCATTGAGTTTACGTCCGTTAGCACAGAATACCATTAATGACAACTGCCGTCAGTGTGCCGTCAACACTTCCTTCCTCTAGGGTTCTCTCCATTGAATTCCTCCATTTCCCTCTCTCTCCTCATCGAGAAGGTACTAATTTCTCTTTAATTTCTGAATTTATCATCAAGAAAATTAAATTCAAGCTTCCACAATCGTTCCCCATAATGGTTGGCCTGAGATTCTTCCTTGTTTATTCAATTGTGTTTCTTTTGTTGATGTTAATTTGTAGGAGAGTTCTTTCTTGATAATTGCTCAATTGTCTGAATCAATCGGCTATACTTTAAACCTATGATCATGCGCATCATTTTAATGTAATGGAACCCATTGATATCTTTTGACTGCTGATGAACCTTATTTTTGGATTTTCCAGCTACTCAGAAAACTGTTGATGGACCATCAATGAAGGACTGGCGTGGAGGCCGTGGTGCTGGTCAAAATATTATCCCTAGTTCTACTGGTGCTGCAAAGGTATGTATGATACCTATAGAACAAAAAAGATAGGGGGCATAAGGTTTAGCACATTTTGAATATCAGGATAAATTAAGTAGGTGAACTATTTTACAACATTTCAGTTTGTTATAGTAAATCACATGTGTGTAGGCTGTTGGGAAAGTCCTTCCTGAACTGAATGGAAAGCTTATTGGAATGGCATTTCGGGTTCTATTTTTCAACCATTAAAGTATAGCCGATTGATTCAGACAATTGAGCAATTATCAAGAAATAACTCTCCTGCAAATTAACATCATCAAAAAAAACACAATTGAATAAAAAAGGAAGAATCTCAGGCCAACCATTATGGGGAACGATTGTGGAAGCTTGAAATTAATTTTCTTGATGATAAATTCAGAAATTAAAGAGAAATTAGTACCTTCTCGATGAGGAGAGAGAGAGAGGGAAATGGAGGAATTCAATGGAGAGAACCCTAGAGGAAGGAAGTCTTGACGGCACACTGACGACAGTTGTTATTAATGGTATTCTGTGCTAACGGACGTAAACTCAATGGTATATGGTGAATTAAAACATTTCGTGTGGTATATGGTGAATTTCGAAGAAATTCAGTGGTATATCATGAAATATCCGTACATTTAATTTACACCATTGAGCGCCCATAAAATATTTAATAGGTCAAAAACATAAAGCTAAGAGAAATTATATCATCTTACAATCATATAAAATTCAGCTACTCTAATGAAAGACCAACTCTCAAAGAGACAACCTCAAAATAAGAAATCCACATTTTTATTTTTTCTTTAATTTGTATTATTTGGAATTTTAACCTATATATTTAATGCGTCTTTCGGAGAGACCGTCTCACATAATAATTTGTGTATAAAATTATATTATATCATACAATCTAATAAAATTGTTGAAAAATTTTACATGTAAGTTTTTAAAAAGATTTAACAATCATATCATATCATACAATCTAATACAATGGTTGCGTACAATTCAAAAATAATAACAACTATTAAAGGAGAATACAATTCAAAAATAGTAACTAATATTTCCTAAACTAATTTACTTTCTAACATGTTTTCTCATCAAAGTTTTCCATATTTTCGAAAAATAAAATTTAGAGTTGAGAATTGTGGGAATTGTAAATTTGTAAAATACAAATATTAAAGTACGAATAGGATAATTGATCTTGGAAGCTACCTTCCTAATGTTGATAATCCTACAATAGTGATGATCCATTATTTTCACTTTATTTCTTGTTTGGGAAAATACTTGTTTTATCAGCTATAACTTTATCAAAAGCTCAAATCTATTAAAACTGGAAAAGAATGGATGATGTAATCATATTTCCTGAAATACACCATATCTAAATTATCTTGTCTATGGCAGTGACACGAGCTCTGATTTGCCGACTCGTGTATAATACATCACTTGCTTGATTTGGTCGCACTTGTGTTTGATAGCAAGCGTTCTTACTCCTTTGTAAATTACAACCATGTTCCCTTCAATTTACATGTTTAATTTGATACTCTAGGAGTGAGAAAAAACTCACATTATTTTTCAAAATGATGCAAAATAAATATAACAACGATTGATACTCTTTCTAACTCTTAAAAGAAAATTGCAAATTTTGTATGTTTGATACTCTATGAAAATTGTGCATCCTTACATCATTACATGTGCTGCTGTCTGCTGCTATTCTTAAAAATCTGTCAAGAGGTTATCAGTTACCATTTACCAAAAGTGGTTAAGCCATATACATCAATGTAAAAAGGGTATCTTCTTGGACGCAAGGTTTTAAAGTATAAAAGCCAAGGTTTTAAAGTAAAAAGCCATCCATGCAGATGAACCGGAGGTAATTCAAAAGACTTACGTAATCAGAATTAGTATGGCAAAAATGTCTAAAGAAAATAATGGCAATGGCAATTTGCATATTGCAATGTGCCCATGGTTTGCTTTTGGTCACATTACCTCATTTCTTCATTTAGCAAACAAACTAGCTGAGAAGGGTAACAAAATCTCTTTTTTCCTTCCTACCAAAACCAAACTCAAATTTGTCTCTCACAACCACCACCCACACCTTATTGATTTGATTCCCATCACCGTCCCAGCTGTTGATGGGCTTCCCATTGGAGCTGAAACAACTGCAGATGTGTCTGACTCTAACCGGCACCTTATAATGTCTGCCGTAGAGCGAATCCCAGAAACAATTGATACCCATCTCTCAAATCTTAAACCTGATTTCGTGTTTTTTGACTTTGCTGAATGGGTACCAAAAATAGCCCGTAAACACCAGATTAAGTCTGTATTTTATTCCACAGTCTACTTGTCGACGGTTGCTTACTTGCTCCCTCAACCAAGGAATCTTCCTATCAACTGCTTCACAGAGGAAGAATTAAAGCAGCCACCACCAGGATATCCAATGCCATCCATCAGGCTGCAAGCCCATGAGGCTCGTAGTCTAGCAAACTCATCTAAAACGGTATTCGGAGGTGAAGAGAAATCACTAACACTATTGGAAAGAGTGGAAGTAGCTTTCAAAGAATGTGATGCTATTGGCGTCAAGACTTGTAGAGAGATGGAAGGGACTTATTGTGATTATGTCGAAAAGCATTTAAAAAAACCAGTGCTGCTAGCTGGACCAGTGGTGCCTCAACTGCCTGATGATGAACTTGATGAGAATTTCAAGACTTGGTTACAGGGTTTTGGTAAAGACACTGTGCTGTATTGTGCACTTGGGAGCGAATCTTCACTTGCAATTCATCAGTTTCAAGAGCTTGTTTTGGGACTCGAGCTCACAGGTACTTGTCTTTTTAAAATGCATTGCATGCTGATATATAATACTACTATATACAGATCACATTCACCTGTAACTCACAGGCATGCCCTTCTTGGCCGCCCTAAAGCTTCCTGATGATTGCCTCACACTTGAGTCAGCCTTGCCTGACGGGTTTGCAGAAAGAACAAAGGGGAGAGGAATAGTTCACATTGGTTGGGTTCAACAACACCTTATTTTGCAACATCCCTCAGTGGGATGCTTCATAACACATTGTGGAGCTGGTTCTTTATCAGAAGCTATGGTGACCAACTGTCAACTTGTCATGTTACCTCTTGTTGTGGATCAATCTGTCAATGCAAGGATGATGAGCTTCGACTTGAAACTCGGACTCGAGATTCAAAAGAGAGACGAAGACGGTTTCTTTACTAAAGAAGCACTTTGTAAGGCAGTCATGATTGTTATGGACACACAGAATATATTGGGAAAACAGCTGAAAACTAACCATACAAAATGGAAGGAATTTTTGCTCAAACAAGGGGTTGAAGATGCTTACATCACTGCCTTCATTCATAGTCTTCAACGTCTTCTCACATCATGTTAAACTTCTCACATTATATGTTTCCAAACTTTATTATTTAATGTTCGTTGCAAAAACTAATCTTTAATAAAACTAGTATGATATCATAGCAATTTACAAACATTATAGTAGATGCAAAAATAATTAGCTGGTGATCAAGGTATTATGAATTATGAAAATTGAAAATGATTGAATGGGGTAACAGTGAATGTAACACTCGGATTGTTTTTATGGCCAAGTTGATATATGCATATTTCATCAATCATAATAATAATCTAACCAATCATCATTACATGTAAGAGCCTTAATCTTAGAAATGCAAATAATATGACAAAGCAAACATATAGAAACAATAACATCAAACTGACCATGTTTACCAAAACAGCTATGTACCAACTAAACTAATTGCATGATTTATTTTGATCTAGCCAATTTATAACAATTAATAGGAAAAATTGTTAGAAACTACCTATAAAATAGGATTTTTTTTTTAAACAACCTAAAGTTTTTTTTTTTGTCAAAAACTACATCAAAAAGTAATTTCATTGTTAAAGACTACCAGTTAATAATAGACATTCAAATTTTAATTAAATATTGCATATGCAAGTCACATGCAGTTTACCTAAGAAATATCTATAGTCATTTAACAAAGAAATAACTTTTTTCTAGGTACTTTTGAGAACTTTGAGCGAGCGACTTAGATCCTCGAAAATTTCTATTTTTTTTCTCTTTTTCTTCTCATTCTCTTTCGACTACACCAAGCTTTGGATAGAATATTGAAATATGAGGAATTAAGCCCCCACTACCCTAAGATTAAATGTTTAAGTCTCAAGAATTGGATTGAACAAACAACACTCAAAACAAAATCAAAAACAGAATCAATGCAACACTAATCAAGAAACTCTAATCTAAGCAATGAGAGAACAAACAAACCAAACACAATAATTTACGTGGTTCACGGTTTAGCAAAGATGTCTTTATTACCTTTAAAGAACTTTCAAGGAACTACAATAGATGATGATCACAATTAAGAGAAATTGAAAGAGTTCAGGAGAGAAAGAAGGGGTTAGAAAGCATAAGAGTGAATTATATGTGTTGATCCCTATTTATAACATATAGGGTCAACATATACAATACAATCCTATGAAACAATAAAAGCCGAGAAAAAAGAGCGAAAGAAACATCCAACATATAAAGTCGAGACAACTTTTCTTTGGCTAGGGAAAAAGCCACGTCAACTTTTACTTTTGCCTCAAAACCTCATTTTGCCTTTTTAAATCCTTTTCACCTTATATCCAAATTATCCTTTTTTCACCTCTTTACCACTACATATCTAATATGGATTAAAGGCCTAAGTCACCTCTTAATCACAATAGAATATCTAACAATATGATGAGCATACGAAGGAAGAAGGTTTTCCTTTGTGGATGTATTGATCTGTTCTGGCCTTGCTCCTTCTCTTTGCGTGAGAACTTTTTATTTTGTCAAAAACAACTTAGAAAAAGTTATTTCTTTTAAAGATTACGAGTTATTTCTTAGTTAATTGCATGTGACTTGCATATGCTACACTTAACAAAAATTTAAATGTCAATTGTTAATTGGTAGTCTTTAACAAAGAAATTACTTTGTTTTGATATTTTTTGACAAAAAAATTTCTAAATAATTTTTGACAAAAACCTTATTCTTGTTTTATGTAGTTTCTGATAACTTTTCCCTATAATTAACCCATGTTTTCTTATCCAATAAAACATTCTGGTCCGGCTGTGGAGAGAACAATCAACACTCTCAGCAAAGTTGAAGAGATTGCGTTTTAAGGTTCACAATGGATATGAACTATTGGGGAGATCTGAGTTGCTTTTCCGGCTGTTTCACTCCGTATTCCTGCACAAGGTAGCAAACGAGGGCCGGAGAGGGATCCCTCGGGGGTCCTCCTCCGATGATTAAGTCAATAAAGGTTATCCAAGGGTTGCTGATAAAGCTTGTAACGAATTTAAGCTATCTTTTTGTGAGAGAGTAATGCTTAGGTTTCCGTGCAAAAAGTTATCGTACCTTTGGTGATGCATGACATCGTATATTTATAGGGTGGGCCTTGGGGGAGGTTTTCCGAAACCCTAATGACAGTTTAGGCTTTTACCTTAATGGAATCTTTCTCGTGATTAGTGGAGAATATTTCGTAAGCTTATGTGGCGCTTGGTGGTTTGCTAATCCTTACACCATGGTCCCCCCTCCTTGTCTTTTAGTACACCTTTATGGGTAGGGTACGAGGTAGGTGTGGTGCCTTGCCTTATACAAGTGTTGACAACTTTTCTGCACATAACTGTAGTTGCCTCCTGCCACGTCATCATTTTCATTGCCATCATTTTGCAGGGTTAACCATCCTGCAGGTATTTATGTTCTTGTTTCTCTGTCAGGGTCCTTTTGATATGACTCTACTACTTCTGTGAGTCCTATCATCCTGAATCTTGGCTGAGGAGTGAGTTTGGTCCTCCAAGGGGCTAAGTCATCTTTCCCAGGGAGTACTTCTGAAGGGGTTCTGGTTGTTTCGTCCTATCCTTCGTTCATGTTGGTGATTGGGTGATTGGGGTTTCTCCTCTTTCAGTGTCTTGGTACTAAGGCTCACGTTCTAGCACATACAATTTGCCCCTCAGGCCTGTTGAGTCATGGTAGAAGGAGTCAACAGGTCTGATTCTGGTTTACGTTCTTCTATGAGTGCTCTTTAGAGATTGGTGTCTATTTCTATAGGTTTTTTGAAAGAAAATTTTCATTTCTTTACTTGTTTCTTATGAGATGTGTGATGGCACTATCTCTATACATGCCCCCTAGTTAGGGATGGTCATGGGTCCAGGACCCTATTGGACCCGCCCTAAATCCGCCCCTTTTTTAAGGGTTTGGGTCTTATTTTTTAAGACCCACTGGATCCGGATCAGATCTAGATCTAAAAAATAATTGGGGAGTCCGGGTCCAAGTCCGAGGATTAGGACCCGAATCCGGACCCAGACCCTACCTCTAGACTTGGACTCTGGACCCGCCCCCAGACCGGGACCCAAACCCTTGTAATTATTAAATTGTCTTACACTATTTTGTGACTTTTGTCTATTAATCTGAATTCTGCCCCACCCTAATATCCCATTTACTTTCCATTTATATCTATAATATATAAATATATGCTAATTAGTACAAAATTAGTATTATATTGTCTTACATTCTTACTATTTTGTGACTTTCCTATTTATATATATTTATATAATTAGTATTTAATATTTGTAAACCACGCTAATGACTTATAAAAAGTTCAAATGTGACAAATCAAATAGATTTTTTTGACCCATTAAGGACCCTAAAACCATCAGATTCGAAGGCTCTGGGTTTGGGTTTGAAAATTTTGGACCCTTAGGGTCTAAATCCGGGTCTGGATCTATAAAAAATAAAAGGGTCCAGGTCAGGGTCTGGCCAGACCCGCCCCATGACCATCCCTACCCCTAGTGCATGTGTTTTAGCAGAAATGCTAAAGGACATAGACTATACTCGCTTGCATCTGTGTCAGGTTTGTATCTTCAGGGTGTTGTATTTCAGGACGATGTTTGCAAGGTGTTGTGCTTCAGGACGATATTTACAAGGTTTTGTTTTTCAAGACGATATTGGTAGCTCCATATGACCGTTGTGTCATGGTTTGCTAAATTTTCAGGTTGCTTAGCTTTGGTAGTATTTATATTGGGAAATGGGGGTATGGATATGATAATATTTAATGTTGCCCCTTTTCGTAATTTAACTTGTGACGAGAATTTTAGCTTGTTGGGGACGCTTCGACACACGTTTGGTGGATTTTTCTTGACTGTCTGCGAATTAAATCCTGTGTGGACGCGTGGTGCCACTTGCGCTTGTTGGACCTCTTGAGTTTTGATGATGATTACACTTTATTTAAACAAATTTGTTTTTAGAGATTATGTGCAGTTCAATATCCGGTCGTAATTATGATCGTTGATAGTACCTATGGCTTGGTTCATGGAAATGTACGTGTCAAAAGGATCCGAAAGATGTTAGAAGAAGTATATCGCTTGGGATGTAAAATGGAGACAGCAGGTCTACTGTTCCTAAGTTGGATGTCCAAAACTGGAAATTGGAGACAGCGCACTGTTCCTGAGCTGAAGTCAGCCTACGTTAACTGGAAATTCTGGTTATTTATTTTTAATTATTATTTTTAGTTGATGTGTTAATTAAAGTTAATTTGTTGCATTAATAATTTATTAAAGTTAATTGGTAAAATGTTTTCCAAAATGATTTTTCGTATTTACTTAGCATTATTTAGGATCTATATTTAGTAAATATTGGATTTGCTAAATATAGGAACAACAGCTGAGTCTTAGCTATTATTAGCTAAAGGTAACCGTCCCTAATATTAGTAATAGGTAACCGTCCCCTGCGAAACACGGACACGGCACTCAACTCGCGTGTCGCGTGTCGGACACGTGTCGGACACGGACACGCGACGGACACGTGAAAATCCGTGTCCGACACGCCAAATGAAGTGTCCAATATTTTAATATTTTTTCAGACACGTGGACACGGCAAGGACACGCGACGGACACGGCAAAGGACACGGCAAGGACACCTGTGTTATTTTAAAAAAATAAAAATAAAAAAAAAATAAAAAATTGAAAACTGAGTACTACAGCAGGCAGAAGGTTCTCGAAACATCAAAATAATAAGATTTGAAAAACACGATAAAAATAAAACAAGATTGGATTAATGGAAGAGATTACCTTCGTTCAGAAGGATTTGTAGAGGTAGTACGACAGTAAGATTGAGAAAGGGGAAGAGGGATAGAGTGTGAGGGTCTTTCTACTTATCTGGAAATGTTCAGCCTTTTATATCTGCATCCTACGGTCCAAATTTGTTCTCAAGTTCTCTTGTTAGTCTTTATGACAAAGCCCATGGCCTAATGATATTTTTTGATATAAAAAGAAATTTGAAAAAATAAGAGTATTGAACAACTTTATTCCAAAAATAAGCTCCGTGAAAACTTTATTTCCGAAATAAGCGATCGTACATCCAAACCTAGGCTTGGTGTAAGTCGCTGTTACTAACAGCGAAGTAAAAATTTTTTTTTTTTTTAAATTCGCTGTTAGTAACAGGGACTTAAGTCTTCTTCGTTATTTCAGTTACTTTCTCATTCCAACCTACTTATTTGGTTTTCTTTGATTTGGTTTGTATGACTATTTTTAAATACTCATGTTGTTTATTTGGTACTTATTTGAATGTTATGTGAGTTTTATATTTTTAAAGTGTTTATTTACAAATATCAAATGAAAGATTGTAAAATTATCTTTAATTTGATATATTTATTATATTACCATTTTCGTGTCCCCGTGTCCGCCATTTTTAAGTTGGCGTTTTCCCGTACCCGTGTCGTGTCCGTGTCCGTGTCCGTGTCCGTGTCCGTATCTAAATTTAGCTAAAGTAAACCGTGGTTATTATTGGAAAAGAGAACTGCAGCTAATTTTAGTATATGGGAACTGCTGCTAAAGGGAACAATATCTATTATTAGTATCTAGGAACAGTAGTTATTATTAAATAACCGTGGGCTTGAATTTGTCAAGTTTAATACCTATTTTAAAGACTAACCGTAGATGACCTTGGATATTAAAATCCACATTATTCCCATGATTATTTTGGATAAGGAATAATGGATTGGAATATTCCATTTTTATTAGGGATTTTAGCTCTATAAATAGTGGACTCGGTTATTCTTCAAAACTTGCCTTAGTATGAGCCATTAAATCATACGTAATTTTGGGAGAATTTTTACAAGAAAATTTTGTTTTAAAAATGCCAATTAATTTATAATATTTTATTGTGCAACTTATTGATTTTATTTTTAGAGAATTTTTATCCTTTTTGTAAGGGTTTTTGAGAGAATTTGTAATTAAACTCGGGTGAGTCTAAGGGGGAATTTGATAGCTTTGAGTGAAGCTAGTGTGGAGTTTAGCTTTTAGTGAAGCTAAGTTTGTTGCTTTTAGTGAAGCAATTTGAGAGAGTAGAGTTGGCCTAGTTGATTCGCTTCGAGTAAAGTAAGGTGTTTATTGTGATTGTAACTAATTGCCTTAAACATAGTGGAGTATTTAGAAATCCCGAGGGGTCGTGGTTTTTCCTTTTGTTTAGGCCCAGAAGGTTTTCACGTAAAAATCGTTTGTCTCTTTTAATTATTTCGCTCTAAGTTTAAGCTTTATTTATTTTATTCAATTCCGCAAAAACAGGGCAAAAACGCTTAAACTAGTAGCAACAACAATTCATCCCCCCTCTTGTTGCTGTTCCCGTTCCTAATTGAGTCTACAGCGCTGTACTGTTTCATTTTCCTGCCCATTTGCTTTTCTTTATTTCAGTGATTTCAAATTTCCTTTAATCGTGGTCGTTCATCTTCTCAACAGTTATAGTTGATGCATTTATTGAGAAATCTATAAATACCCCTTGGTTTTCCACTTCAAAACCTTTCTCTATTCTTGAACTTCTCTTTCTTCTTTAAGTAAACTCTTTGAATTTTTTTTGTTTGCGATTTTGCCATCTTTGTGTTGCTCTTCGATCGTATTGCCTTGTTGACTCTCTCAGTCTTTACTTTTTCTTAAAAATATGGGTGGGAAGAAGATGGTCGTTGTTACTGACTTAACATATGACTTTCACTTGAATAAATCAGACAGCCAAGTCCGTCATCCTTTCCCCTTGGCCAATAGGGTTAAGGGCTCAGATAGGGCTCCTCTTGGTTAGGTGCGCGCTGAGTGGGAGCACCTATACTGGGATGATGCTTTCCCAGCCTAAGCTTCTCTAGATCTTTTCGCTAAGGCCTTGATGACCTTTAACATTTTGGATGTAGATGAGTCTGAGGGTAAGTTGCTTCAATCTACTCTTTCTGAAAAGGTTTTGGATATCATGGTGGAAGGGCGGTTACAGTTTGTTATCGAGGATAGGTTTCGCCTATCCCGTGAACAAGGATATTGGTGTCGTCTGGGGGAGCCTGGCATTCAGGCACACCAAGTTATTGTCACTACTTCTCGTATACGGACGTTTACATTCCTGTGAACTTATATTACTTTATTTTTGGGCTCTGTTTCCCCATGCATTGGTTTCTAGAAGTTGTTGTGTTTCTATCGACTTTTCTTTGAATCAGTTGATGCCTCAAGCCGTGAGGAAGATCATTTCTTTCATATGGCATTGTGAGTTCATAGGTTACCCTTGACCTTAAACCTATTTAGGTCTCCCTGATTTGTCCGACTTAAAATATTACTTTATGGGACAATATGGGTGAGGGTCCCACTTACAACTGACCATCCCTACCGTTATGACCCTCTTGTCTACTAGACTACTCCTGTACTTCATCCTCCCTTAACAATGGATGAAGTCGGGAAACTGACTCGCTTAGAGAGGTTTGCCTTCTCCACTTCCAGAGGTAGACCAATGAGTCCACTGGGTTGGAGTACGATCATAAGTGGCTTTGCCACGAGACAGTGCTGCGCGGGGAGCCAGCTTTATCCCTAATGGGAATGTCAACTTTCCTTACCTCTGGTAATCATGACTACCTTTATTTTGAGTGTGTTTCTGATGTTTTTTTTTAATCTTTGCTAACCCTTTTTCCCGGTTATTTTCCAGCAGAATTTGGAGTTCATGTTCATTATACCAACCTGGGTATAACCCCTTCTAGGGAGTTCTTCAGGACGAGTGTTCCAGAGTGTCCTAGAGATGGGAAGAGGAGGTTGTCCAATGACTACCAACTCTGGGACCAGATCTCCAAGGCCCCGGCCCAAGTAACAAAGGCCGATTTTCATCAGCACTTGGCTGATGATTACTATCAGGACCCGTTGATGGGTAACAGGGCGGTCGTTTCCTTCGACGTTGACTAGGTTGTGCCTCCTGGTAAACACCGACAACTCTGTGGAGTGGGTAAGGTCCCCCACTTCCAGAGCAAGTTCAATGATGTGTCAGCTTAGGTGCATCCTAACTTTAACCTTCTCTCTCAGGAGTTTCTAATGAAACCAGAGAGAGATGGGTTGAAGCTGCCTGCCCCAGCTGTTCCAGCTCTTCCTCCTCCTCTACCTAGGGAGGATGAGAGGGTGTCTTCTTCTAGGGCTCTTCCATCCACCGCCCTTGTATATGGGGAGGTGGCCTCTTTTAAGGGCCTGTCCTTGGCAGGAGTGAGGAAGAAGAGGAAACAGAGGGAGAACCCTCATTCTGTTGGGGTCACTCCTCTTCCTCCTGTCGATCCTTCCCAGGAACGACGGGTCAAGCGAAGACGTGACCACCCTTCCACTATTGCTTCTGATCTTGCGTCTTCAGGTAACAACATTTTACAGGCTTATGCTGACCTGCTTATAATATCCTTTATTTGCTCTCCCCTTACAATTCTATTCTCGGTTGAAGTCTTTGATTCAGGGAAGTGCATCTTCCCTAATGATGAGTTCGTCAATTTTGATTTTTTCGTCGATGTATCAGATGACAACGGCGAAGGATTTCTCTATCCTGACTTGGCTACTGCAGGTTCGTAAATCATATATCAGGTCTATGTTTATTTTCTTAACTTCTAAGGTGTGCAGGACTGAATCTCTCTTCTGTGTATGGTTGTGCATTTCCTATTGCAGTAGCTGAGCCACCTGTTGAGTTAGAGGGGGCCACCGTGGAGGATATATCTCCTGAAGCCGTCATTTCTAAACCTGTGGTGTTTCCCCTTGCGGTCTCTGTTGCGCAGACTGTTGCTGACATTCCTGCCCTCGTTCCTGCTTGAACTACTCGTCGGAGGAGTAAGGGTAAGGCTCCGGTGGTGGCTGAGCAGAGACCTCCTTCACTTCCCTCTCCTCTTCGTTCTGGTATGTGAATTAACTTTAATCAAATTGTGCTTCTCTGTAAATGGTCACCTTTCTTACGTTGATTTTCGTTTTTCTCAGATTGGATGTACTTGGACTCGAGGTGGGATATAGGCGCTTCGTCAGTGATCAAGCCTGTCACTGATGAGGAAGTTGCCTCCTTCTTGAGTTCCAACCCTCCTGAAAAGAAGGCTTATGAGCCCATCGGGCTTCTGGTAACTGAGGGGGAGGAGTTAATGCTTCCTCTCTAAGTCAGATTGAAAATGCCGTTAAACAGGTATCTTCCTTACTTTTTGCAAGCTTATATTTCTTCTTTTTTTTCACTTGTTCCTAACTCAAGTGCATTCTGTCTTGCAGACTCATCGGAGTCATTTTGTACAGGTAGGCACAGCCGTTCATGTTGAACGGTTGCGCCCACTCGAGAAACTCAATAAGTCGAGGGTCAGCAACCTTCGGACTCAGGTTGCCCTCCAGCTCAGGGAAACCTAATGCTAGGACTTAAAGTCCAGGTTTCCCTTGGTTGTTGAGGAAGCTGAATAGCTGAAAAAGAAGCTCTCTAAGGCAGCAGCTCCTCTTGAGCTTACACAGAAGATCAAGGATCTAGAGGTTCAAGATGCTGCCAAGGGCGAGGCTTATGCAAAGTTGAGTTCTGAGTCTCAACTTACGGCTCTGCAGAGGCAATTGCAGGAGTCCTTGTCTTTTTTTTTTCTATTAAAGCCAAGGAGGTAGATGAGCTGAAATGCCAAATAGCTGATCTTGAGTTAGAGCTTGCAGCTAAGGAGAAAACTATTGCTGGACTCGAAGATCAGTTCCAACACCAACTCAAGGCTATGCAGGATTTGGTGAAAGCTATTGGGCCTCCTACTATGGGCGGGACTTTTTCTACGTTCCCTGCATGTGTCCGGGCTTTAACCTCTGTTTTTGAAGATGCTCTTGTTAGAGCTGACCATGCTGAGAAGAGGGTTTCTGAGTTAGAGGAGCGATGCAAGGGGTATCAGCTTTGTCTCTCTAGGCTGGAGAAAGATCTCCAGGTATCCAAGCTTCACGTTAATAAATATATACTTTGCTCCAAAAGCCTAAAACTTAAGTTGGATGGTGAAAGGAGGAAATTGTTACAGCTTGATCTGCTCTTGAACTTGCGCATAAAAATCATAAGGAGAAGATCGCCAAAGTTGCCTCTTTCCACCAGAGAGATGCTGCTACCAAAGCCAGGGTTATGATGCTCAATGCCTGTTTTATTCAATAACCAAACTTTGACTGGAGTGCAGTGAGGCGACATCTCCAGGCCCCTAAGATTGAGCGTAAAGTAAATCAGCTCAGGAAAAGTGACCCTCTTCTCCAAACCACCCTAGGAGGAGAGTCCTCCTCCCAGAAGCTAGTCTCCTCAAGCCCAGCCTCTGTTCCTCCTTCGAAATGACGAGTCTCCTTGTGCTTTAACGCCTAACTTTTTGTTTGTTGTATTAACTATAGATATTCATTTTTCATCTGGCTATGTACTTCTATCCTTGTAAGCTTGTATATTATGATTAATGAGAAGTTGATTCAGATTTCTGGTCTTTGTTTTACTGTTTTCACTGACTTCTTCAACATTTCCTTTATGTTCCTTTTTTTATGTTGTTGCATCCTTGTAGGCAGTATTGTTCCAGTGTATATTATGCCCCTTAGCTCATGTGCTTTAGTTTAGGCTAAAGGGTATGAGCTAGTTTTGTAATTTTCATACTTACTGTCTCCTTTAGGAGGTACAACCTTGGTATGTTAACTTGAGCTTATACCGTTGTAATCTAAGTAGGTTGGACTAGTGTTTGATTCTCTATTTGACTTATAGAATTATTAGTTATTTTAGAAATGTAAGGTGTTGGGAATTGTTTTTTATCTATTTGGGATCTGAAACAGCCTCTTCAAGGGGTAACAAGTCTGTCCTGAAAGGTGTTGACCCAAGGATTATTAGCCTTTACTGTTTGGACTCTAAAACATTCTCTTTAGGTGCTTAGAATAACTTTCCTGTAGAGATGCTTGACCAAAGGATGGCGAAAACCTGTTTGGGACAAGGAACTATCTTATCAGGGCATTAAGTGCTTTCCTGTTGCGTTTGTCCCAAGAAAAATGAGCCAGAATTACTTTGAACTTTTGGCGTTGAACTGGTCTGATGACAATCAGGACCTTAGCGTCTTTCTTAACTGAAAAGCTTTTTTTTTCAAGGTTAAGGTAATAGGTTTCATTAACCCGAATCTCTTGTTGAACAACATCCTGGACTTTTATCCTTAGATTCTAAGGGTTGGAATGGATCCGCAGGTCGTATTCTTAGTACAGTTCATATAATATCACACATGCTAGAAATCGGTTTGATTCATTAAAAGACACAAAGATCATATTCATTACAAGAAGCAAATCTACATTACAATAGAGTTACACGTAGTATTTCTTTATGACCCTAGAGTTCCAATTGTGCCTGAATTCTTCTTGTTCGGGCTTTTTCAGCTTATAAGCCCCATGGCCTAAAACTTGGGTTACTACGTAGGGCCCCTCTCATGTTTCAGAGAGCTTCCCATGGTCTCGAATTTGGGAAGCTTGGGCATATCTCTGGACTAGATCTCCTACCTGAAAGGTTCTTTCTCTAACTTTCTTGTCGTAGAGCCTGGCCACCCTGTTCTGGTGGGCTGCCATTTACAGACCAGCTTCTTCTCGTATCTCCTCAATAAGTTCTAGGTCCAGCAGCCTTGATTCTAGGTTTTCTGTCTCTTCATAACATTGAGTACGCAGGGTTGGTACGCCAATTTCTATTGGGAGTAGAGCCTCTGTACCGTACACCAATCTAAACAGGGTCTAAACTGTTGCCTCCTTGGGAGTAGTTCTGAGTGACCATAGTACATCATACAGGACTTCAGACCACCTTCCCTTTGCTTCATCGAGTTTCTTCTTCAGCCCATTCAAGATCTGTTTGTTAGCTGCTTCCGCTTGACCATTGCACTGAGGATTGCAGACTGATGAGTATGCAACATTGATCTCAAAGTCCCTGAGATATTCTCTCAGGGTGTTACAATCAAATTGTTTTCCATTATCCATTGTCAGGACAATGGGAAATCCAAATCTAGTGATGATATGTTGCCATATGAACTTCTCAACCTTTTTGGAAGTGATTGTAACCTCAGTCTCCACCCACTTAGTAAAATAGTCCATACCCACTATGAGGAACTTAACCCCTCTTGGAGCCACAAGAAATGACCCCAAGAGGTCTAGGCCCCATCGAGCAAAAGGAATTGGGTTGTGGATGAATTTCAGCTCATTGGAAGGTGTGTTGATGCTTCGGCCAAATTTTTGGCATTTTTCACATTTTTCTACTATGCTTTTTGCATCTGAAAAAGTGTTTAGCCAGTAGTATCCCGCCCTTAAAACTCTGTGAGCCAAAGATCTAGCGCCCTAGTGATGACCACAAACTCCTTCATGAATTTCTCTCAGAATATACTCTGCTTCTTCAAGGGTGACGCACTTCAGTAGAGGACCACTCTTGGCCACTTTATACAGTTCGTTATTGATGACTGCAAACTATGGTGCCATGTTTTTTTTTTAATTTTTTTTGGGATCTTCTGGCAGTTCACCTTCTTCCTTGTACTTCAGCGTCTCTTCCATCCATGAGGGGAGACTCTGTCTGTTAATGGCAAAGACTGAAGCTGCATCTTCATGAATTGCGCTTAGGGGTTTTACCTCTACAAGAACTGACCTTTTCATCTCGTGCTGGCTGGTGCTTCCTAACTTAAAAAGCGCATCAGCATGTTCATTTTGTGACCTGGGGAGTCTTTCCACTTCAAAGCCCTCGAAGAGTGCAATTAGGCTTTTGATTTTCGCCAGGTATCTCTGCATTGTAGGTTCTCTAGCCTCTTATTCTCCCAGGATCTGATTAACTACCAACTGGGAATCCATTCTTAGTCTGACATCCTTGGCCTCTAAGGCTCTACAAAGTTGCAGACCTGCAATTGCTGCCTCATATTCAACTTTGTTATTTGTAGCTCTAAACTGAAATTTCAGGGCGTATTCTATGGTCTTTCCTTTTGGGGAGATCAGAACAGCTCCTGCCCCAGCCCCTATATTCCTGGAAGAACCATCTATAAGCAGCTGCCAAACCAGAGCATCTTTTCTCAATTCAGGGTTGTGGGCGCACGTTGCAAATATATCTGCTAAGGCTTGTCCTTTGATAACAGTCCTTGCTTGATACTTTATCCCGTACCCATTCAATTCAATGGCCAATTTGGCCAATCTCCTTGATCTTTCTATCTTGTCCAAAGATTTTTCAAGGGGTAAATCAGTCAGCACGATCACTTGGTGGGCATCAAAGTAAGGTTTGAGTTTCCTAGCTACCACCACAACTGCATAGGCTGTTTTTTCGATTAGGGAATATTGAGTTTCAGCATCTAGCAGGATCCTGCTTACAAAATATATAGGTTGTTAAATTTTTCCTTCTTCTCTGACTATTGTAGCACTTACAGTTGTTTGACTGGCTGCAGCATATAGGTACAGTGTTTCTCGCATGACAGGCCTTACCAAGGTGGGCAAGCTGTGCAAATGATTCTTTAACTCTTAGAAGGCTTTCTTTTGTTCTTCTTCCCAGAAGAAATCCCTGTTCCCCTGAGTACTTTGAAGAACGACAAAGATTTCTCCGCTGATTTGGTTATGAATCTAGAGAGAGCTGCTATTCTCCCGGTAAGTCTCTTCACATCCTTCTTAGATTTCGATTATGCCAAATCCAGGACAGCTTGTACTTTGGCTAGGTTTGCATCTATGCCTCTTTGTGCACCATGAATCCTAAGAACTTCCCAGATTTGATTCCAAACACACACTTCTTAGGATTCAATCTTATGTTGTGCTTCTTCATGTTCCCAAAAGTATCTCTTAGGTTGGGAATGAAGTCTTCTTCCTTCTTGCTTTTGACAATCAAATCATCCACATACACTTCTAAATTTCTTCCCCTTTGGCTAGCAAAGATTTAGTCCATGAGGCGCTGATTACACTAGCATTTTTCAGGCCGAATGGCATCATCTTGTAGTTGTACACTCCTGTTGAGCAAATGAATATAGTTTTCTCCTTGTCAGACGAGTCCGTAAATATCTGGTGGTACCCTGAGAAGGTGTCCATACAACAGAGCAATGCATGTCCTGCAATAGAATCTACCAGTTGGTCAATTCTAGGCAAGGGGTAGAAATCTTTGGGACATGCCTTGTTGAGGTTGGTGAAATCAATGCACATCCCCCATCCTCCTGTAGCCTTTGATACCAATACAATGTTGGCTAGCCATTCGGGGTATTGGTAGGGCTCGATGAACCCTGCTTCCAAAAGTTTCTCGACCTCTTCTTCAATAGCCTTTTCTTTTTCAGGAGCCATATTCCTCTTCTTCTGTTTCTCGAGCTTTGACCCCTCAATCACATTCAGTTTGTGAGTGATGGTAGCAGGGTCAATACCAGGCATATTTGTTGTAGACCATGCGAAAAGGTCGGCATTTTCTTTCATCAATAGAGCTAGCTCGATTTTGACTGCAAGTGATAAGGTTTTCCCAATCTTGATAGTTTTATCTGTCCCTTCGATGAACGATATCTCTTCTAATTATGTCTCCTCAAGCTCGAGGGTCCTGGGAGGTATTTTGCTTCTTGATTCATCATCATAAGAGGGCCTAGGGTCTACTTCAGCTATTCCCCTTTCCCTGAGAGTTAAGACTGTCCGTAAATCTCTTGCTGCTTCTTCTATACACATTCTCTTGTTTCTTTCCTCCTTTCCTTCTTCTTCCCGTTTAGGCCTCTACTTGTGGGTCCTGACAGCATTGATCATGTTACACATCCTCCCCATTTGCTGACAGCCTCTAGCTCTACCCACTTTCCCGTTTTCTCCTATAAATAGGAGTGTTTGATGGAAGGAAGAGGGAATTCCTGTTATATCTCCCAACAGTTTTCTGCCTAGGATGTAGTTGTACCTTGTTTGGGCATCAATGATATAAAACTCTCGTGAAGAGGTAATGGTGACTCGTTTCTTATCTTGGATGGTTATTGGCTGGGTGACCTTTCCTTCAGACCTCATTAACTCGCCTGAGAAACCAACTATAGGAGTTATTGCCTTCACCAGATGTTAACTCTCAACATTCATTCGGTCCCAACAGCTCTTATATATCACGTTGACTTCTGCTCTTGTGTCTATCAGGACTCTGTAAACTGGTTGTTCTGCAATCTCTACCACCATGACTAGGAGATCAGAATGAGGAAAAGAGATCCCTTTACAATCTTCTATGGTAAAAGTCATATCAGGGTATTTTGGTATTTCAGCTTCTTCGTGAACTTCAAAAATCCTGGCTGCGGGTTGAGTGACAGCTCTCAAATGTGCCTCTCCATCAGTTATGCCCCCGGATTTTTCGAAGATCACGAATACAGGTGCTTTCTTTTGCCTCTTGGCTTCACCTTCGTCTTGGGGCCTAGATTTCTTTTATTCTCAGCTTCTGCCTTGTTTTTCTGTTCATCGTTCCACTTTACATAATCTTTGAAGTAACCTCTCTAGATCAGGTCTTCCAGGTTGTTTTTCAGGGTCCTGCACGATTCTATGGAATGTCCTGGACTTCCATGAAAATCACAGAACTGATTCATGTTGTTTCCTGACTTGGGGGATGGAGGGGGTCTTTCCCACAATCTGGAATTCTGGTGGAGGTGGAAAATTTGTGCCCTAGGCGCATTCAGGGGTGTGAACTGGGCAAAGGTACGGAGTGCAGGTCTCCTGGTTTCATCTCTATGATTTCTTCCTGTATCAGGTCCTTTTTCCCTCTTCCTCCTATCTTGATCATTCTGAAGACAATCAGGGTGTGACTCCCTATTGTTGTGATTATTGTTGTTGTGGTTGCTATGGTTTCTTTTCTCATGTCTTTCTCCTTTGAGACCAGCAGCAATAAGTCTAAAATTCTCTAAGGCTGTGAACCTCTCTACCCTTTCTCTAACGTGATCCATGTTGTGAATGTTAATCCAACCATTATCTTCTTTGAATCTTCTACCGTCAGATCTTTCATCATTCGATCCTGACCTGAAAGCCAAGAGAATGATGGAATTTTCAGGCTTAGTGATTGTTAAGCATTCGATTCTAAATCGTGCAATGTACTCGTTAAGTGATTCCTCCTTTCTCTATCTACATTTCATCATTTCAATGGAGCTTGGGTCGTCTAACGAATGGTGCGTATTGACTCATAAATCTTGCTGCGAGATCGTCAAAAATAGTGAAAGAACCTTCAGGGAGGCACTGAAACCAAGTTTGAGCCAGCCCTGCCATAGTTAGAGCAAAATTCTTGCACCGGGAAGCGTTACTGTGAGCTCCTAGAGACATGTGTAAGCGTTAAGGTGCTCTGTGGGATTTGTACTTCCATCGTATCTCACATATCCATGTAGTTTTACCCGGTCTACTGACCCACTCACAATTTCAGGGGAAAACGGTGAGGTGCTAGATATCCTAATTTTTTTGGGCTAAAGAGGCAGTTGCTGCTTTCTGACTTTTCTCCTGCCTTTTGAATTCTGCCTACGGTCCTCCTTTCTCAAATAGGCTGTCTTTTCTTCATTGACCTTTCTTGGCCTGATCTGGTCTGTGGCAGGTTTTGTCTCGTCTAAAGAGATGTCAGACTGCCTCTGTCGATGCCTGATGGTTTCCTTTCCTTCCTTACTCTCATGCCCCTAGACCAAGAGGCCTGAGTGTGACATGGCATCCTGAGTCTCTGCTCAGGGTCTTCTTTGGCCATTTCTCTCCTTGGACCTAACCTTTCTCTAACGTTGGAGCCTTTAGGTCCCAGCCTATAGTGTATTCATCTCTTCTATTCTGAAGATGCAGCTGATTCTATTTGTATATAGCTTTTTAGGCTACTTTGAGCTTCTTGTTCAGGGACAGAGCTGATTTTTGTTTAGCTCTTGTTCTGAGCCTGAGAACCAGTAATATTTTGTCGAGAACCTAGTCTCTGTTTTGCAGGGATAATTCTAGGCCCCAGTCTGTCCTTTACGCTGCAAGTCCTTTGTTTTGCCTCTCCATGTTCAGTGGCACGAGGTCTTTTTTTTGTCTTATCCTCCGCGTAGGGAGGATAAGGAATATGGTTGCTCAGCGCTAAGTGTTTAGGTGGGGGTGTTATGACTGGGTTGCTCCGAGCGATAATAATAGCCTGGGTAAGACCATGTGCTAAGGTTGTCATTTCTTCTGATGTTAAGCCTCCACTAGGCAGAGTGGTAAACTCGTGTCTCATGAGAGGAGGTGCTTTCACTACAGAGGGTGTTGCTTTATCGTCTTCTGATTCTTGTGCAACCACAACAACAAGGGGGTCATGGGTGGGAATGGGATTCCAGTGTTGTTCATAGTGAAGGTTTGGGTTACTGATATAACGAGGCTCTTGATTTTGTTGAGGGTTCAAGGGTCCCCCAACTTCAGTTTGTCGGCGCTCGCCTTACTTGGATTGAAAGCTTTGTTTGGGGTTATTCATTTTTGGTTAAAGTTTGTGGTTTGTTTGGAAGTTAGATGAAACGTTGCTAGAAAGAACTATAGGCCCTCCTTCTAGCGACAAATTGTTTCGCCTGTGGAGAGAACAATCAACACTCTCAGCAAAGTTGAAGAGAATGTGTTTTAAGGTTCACAATGGATATGAACTACTAGGGAGGTCTGGGTTGCTTTTCCGACTGTTTCACTCTGTATTCCTGCACAAGGTAGCAAACGAGGGCTGGAGAGGGGTCCTCCGGGGGTCCTCCGACGATGATTAAGTCAGTAAGGGTTATCCAAGGGTTGCTGATAAAGCTTGTAAGGAATTTAAGCTATCTTTTCATGAGAGAATAATGCTTAGGTGTCGGTGCAAAAAGTTATCGTACCTTTGGTGATGCATGGCATCATATATTATAGCGTAGGCCTTGGGGGAGGTTTCCCAAAATACTAATGGTAGTTTAGGCTTTTACCTTAATGGAATCTTTCTCGAGATCAATGGAGAATATTACGTAAGCCTATGTGGCGCTTGGTGGTTTGTTGATCCTTACACCATAGTCCCCCCTCCTTGTCTTTTAGTACACCTTTATGGGTAGGGTACGAGGTAGTTATGGTGCCTTGCCTTATACAAGTGTTGACAACTTTTCTGCACATAACTACAGTTGCGTCCTGCCACATCATCATTTCTGTTGCCATCATTCTGCAGGGTTAACCATCCTGCAGGTATTTATGTTCTTGTTTCTCTGTCAGGGTCCTTTTGATATGACCCTACTGTTTCTGTGAGTCCTATCGTCCTGAATCTTGGCTGAGGAGTGAGTTTGGTCCTCTAAGGGGCTAAGTCATCTTTCCCAGAGAGTTGAAACTTCTGAAAGGTTCGTGGTTGTTTTGTCCTGTCCTTTGTTCATGATGGTGATTGGGATTTCTCTTCTTTCAAAGTCTTGATGATACTAAGGGTCACGTTCCAGCACATACACATTCACTTCTCTTCTCAATGACTACTCCATCCATCGATTTTTTTTAACACAAAATATGACTAAAACCAATGGGGATTAACTTTTCGGAAGAGATTAAGAGAGGTTGATAGAATTACATGGAGAGTAAAAGCCAAAGTTAAAATTTATATACAATAACTTAAAAAATCTTGCAGCCTGCAGTGTGTTGTTATAATCAATTTTATCAACTATTACATTTTAACAAAAAATCTCACTTTATTTCTTGTTTGAGAAAATACTTGTTTTATTAGCTATAACTTTATCAAAAGCTCGAATCAGTTAAAACTAGAAAAGAATGGATGATGCAATCATATTTTCTGAAATACTCCATTTTTCAATTATCTTATCTATGGCAGTGACACAAGCTCTGATTTGCCAAATCGTATATAATACATCACTTGCTTGATTTGATCGCACTTGTGTTTGATAGCAAGCGTTCTAACTCCTTCATAAATTACACCCATGTTCCCTCAATTTGCATGTTTAATTCGATACTCTAGGAGTGAGAAAAAACTCTCACACTACTTCTCAAAATGATGCAAAATAAATATGACAGACGATTGATACTCTTTCTAACTCTTAAAAGAAAATTGTAAATTTTGTATGTTTGATACTCTATGAAAATTGTGCATCCTTACATCATTACATGTACTGCTGTCTGCTGCTATTCTTAAAAATCTGTTAGAGGTTACCAGTTACCAAAAGTGGTTAAGCCATATACATCAATGTAAAAAGGGTATCTTTTTGGACGCAAGGTTTTAAAGTATATAAGTCATCCATTGTAACAGGTATCACCTGTTAGGATACATGCACTGTAGGAATATCAATTTATTCTAAAGATATTTAGTTGGTTTATTTAGATTATTGTAGTTAGGGTAATTCCTGGTTTACCAAGTTTAGTTTCTTTCCTAAATTAGGTCTTAATCCTTGTATAAATATTGGATCTGTAAATTATGAAAATTAATACAAAAACAGTATTCATAAACCCTAAAATCAATTGTCTTAAATCTTCATGGTATCAGAGCCAAAGGTGTTTTCCGGGACCGACAACACCATTGGTTATCATCATCTACCCTAAAAACATACCTGTCCAAGAACAATGGCAGAAACCAACCCAAAACAACTCATAACCATGGAACAGATGGAACAAATGTTCAAACTGTTTCAACAAATGAATAAACCAAACACAAACCTTGAAACCATATCACCTGACCTGAAATTGGCCGAAAAACTAAATTATCAAAATTACACAACTTGGTGCAAAATGAAGCAGATAGCTTTAGAATGCAAGGGACGTCTCAATCACATCATCGACGATCCTCCTAGCATCTCAGATCCAAATTATAGAGCATGGAAACAAAAAGATTCGATAGTCTTGTCTTGGATTATTTCGAATATCAGTACAGACCTTATAAACCAATTCTTAGACTACACTATTGCAAAAGATTTATGGAGAGGGATCGAAGTTCTATTAAGCAGTGGAAGGGACGAACTCCAGATCTTTGATCTGAGTTCTCAAGCTAATAATTTGAAACAAAATCAAGACCCTTTAGAGGTCTTTTATGGAAAACTTAACACTATCTGGAAAGAAATAGATCGAAGACAACCAAATCCCATGATACATGCAGAGGATATAACAATCTTTAACACCTTTATTCAAAAGCAACAGCTATTTCAATTCTTAGCCGGAATCCATGACACGTTTGACAAAGAAAAGCGTGACTTGCTACACCAAGACCCACTTCCAACAGTGGAAGTGGCCTATGCTACAATCAGACGATAAATCTCAAGGCGTGGGATTATGAGTCACACTTCATCACCGGGAAAAATTCCCTCAGAGATAGGGAGTGGGTTGGCCGTTAAACACCGGTCGGATGTCTCATTCCGACGTAATATAGAGGATAAAACTCACCTGAAATGTAGTCACTGTGGAGGGAGCCGTCATACAAAGGAAGGATGTTTCAAAATCATTGGCTTCCCGGACTGGTGGGAGGAACACCGGCAGCGGAAAGCCGCCACCAAGGCTCCGTCAAGAACTGGAGGCAAGGCTCACTTGGCCGCCAGCGCTTCTTCTCCCACCAACAAACCAACCACTCACACAGAAGCAAAGGAAGACAGAAATAGCGTTGAAGGTGAAACGAAACAAAAAGCACAAAGAGACATATCAGAAGAGAGAGAAAGGAGGAAGGAGGGGAAGGATCTGGAAGCCGAAACAAGTGGGGAAGGGAAAGGGAAACACTCACACTCCCACTCTTTTATAATCTCACCCTCAAATAACCCTAAGCCCGTTAAAACCCACCGGCCCATATTTTCTCAACCCCATAACCGGCCCTTTCTTAATAACACTCACAAACCCACTTACAATACCCATAGACTTGGTCTACTATGCAAACCTTGTCTATCATCCCCATGGATATTCGATTGTGGGGCCACTGATACTATGACTTTTGACCCCCGTGATCTTTTATCCACTCATCCAAAAACCCGAACCTACATTCAAACTCCTAATGGGGAGTGCGTGAGTGTTGACCAAGCTGGGCCCGTTACTATTTCTCCCTCTCTCAAAATTAACAATTGTCTTTTAATTCCTAGCTTATCTCACAAGTTATTGTCTATTAGTCAATTGACTCGAGAATTAAACTGTACTATGCTTATGTCTTCTTCTGGTTGTGTTGTGCAGGATGCTCAGACAGGGAAGATTATTGGTCGTGGTACTGAACGTGACGGTCTATACTATGTGGACGAGGCGATTCAAACGGGTCACACTTTGCTTGCTCAAGGGTTCACAGATCATCAGTTATGGACGTGGCATAGACGTCTCGGACATCCATCACTAGGGTATCTGAAACATCTTTTTCCGTCATTAGTTAAAAGTACTGTAGTCTTAGATTGTGAAGCTTGTATTCTTGCAAAAAGTCACAAACATTCCTACTTTCCTAGTTCAAATCATAGCAGTGAACCGTTTATTTTAATACATTCTGATGTTTGGGGCCCTGCTCCTGAATTTAATAAACAGAGTTATTCATACTTTGTTTCTTTTATTGATGATTGTACTAGAATGTGTTGGATATACTTCTTAAAACACAAGTCTGAGGTGTTTGATGTTTTTGTCAAATTTTACAACATGATTGTCACCCAATTTAAAGCCAAACCTTAGATACTTCGATCTGACAATGGGGGGGAATACATAAACCAACATATGGAAAAATTCTTCACTACCCATGGCCTCATTCACCAAACCTCTTGCCCTTACACCCCACAACAGAATGGCATAGCTAAAAGAAAGAATCGCACTCTCCTAGAAATAGGCTGAGCTCTTATGTTTGAAGCCCATGTCCCATCTTATTTTTGGCCTGAAGCCATTGCCTCTGCCACCTACCTCACAAACAGACTACCCTCCAAACCCTTCAGTTCAAATCTCCTCTTGAAGTCCTTCATACCTACAACATTGTTCCCTCTTTCCACTCCTTACCCCCCCAAATCTTTGGGTGTGTTGTGTTTGTTCACTTGCCAAAACCTGTTCGGAATAAACTTGAACTCCGGGCCGTCAAGTGTATCTTTGTGGGCTATGGTACTAACCAAAAGGGATATTGCTGCTTTGACCCGACTCAAAACAAACTGTATACTACGATGGATTGTGACTTCTTTGAGCACTCTTATTTTTACTCCCAGCTTCGTCCTCAGGGGGAGACTACAGATGATGACTTAAGTTGGCTCACATATGGAAGTTGTGCTGAGAATCTTGAGGTACTTGAAAGGTACGAGCAATAGAGGAGTCTTCTTTAAGAAAAATAGGCATCTCGACCTTGTAGCCTATACAGATGCAAATTGGGTTGGCGATCGAGATAGTAGAAAATCTACATCAAGATACTTCACTCTTGTAGGGGGAAACTTGGTTACTTGGAGGAGTAAGAAACAGAAGGTGGTAGCATTATCAAGTGCAGAAGCACAGTTTAGGGGAGTAGCAAAAGGAATAACAGAGATACTATGGCTAAGAAAGCTCTTACATGAACTTGACTTCCCACCAAAAGAAGCATGCAAGTTATTTTGTGACAACAAAGCAGTTATTAGTATCTCAGAGAATCCTGTTCAGCATGATCGAACGAAACATGTAGAGATTGATAGACATTTCATAAAGGAAAAATTGGAGAAGCAGATCATCAGTATTCCACATGTAAAATCAGAAGATCAATTAGCGGATAATATTCTCACAAAAGGTGTTTCAGCTGAAGTCTTTAAAACTACTTTATCCAAGTTAGGCATTGGGAATATCAATTTATTCTAAAGATATTTAGTTGGTTTATTTAGATCATTGTAATTAGGGTAATTCCTGATTTACCAAGTTTAGTTTCTATCCTAAATTAGGTCCTAATCCTTGTATAAATATTGGATCTGTAAATTATGAAAATTAATACAGTATTGATAAACACTTATGATGCTGAAACAGCAACAATGGTTTGAGTCTTGGTTGTACAGAAACGGCAAGAAAGCAGAAGTAAGAAAAAAAGAAAAAGAGAACAGAAGGTAGAAGAAAAACAAGTAGAGAAGAACTGATATTTATTATCTTGATTGATTACAATATGGAAAGAGTACATATTTGTACACTAGATAGCTAAAACAGATTGAATGACACATCATCAATTAAAAGACACGTGCTACACATGCTGCACACAAAATCTAACAGCTATAACAGACTACAACATCCATACAGGTGAACCGGAGGTAATTCAAAAGACATACGTAATCAGAATTAATATAGCAAAAATGTCTAAAGAAAACAATGGCAATGGCAATTTGCACATTGCAATGTGCCCATGGTTTGCTTTTGGTCACATTACCTCATTTCTTCATTTAGCAAACAAACTAGCTGAGAAGGGTAACAAAATCTCTTTTTTCCTTCCTACCAAAACCAAACTCAAATTTGTCTCCCACAACCACCACCCACACCTTATTGATTTGATTCCCATCACAGTCCCAGCTGTTGATGGGCTTCCCATTGGAGCTGAAACAACTGCAGATGTGTCTGACTCTAACCGGCACCTTATAATGTCTGCCGTAGAGCGAATCCCAGAAACAATTGATACCCATCTCTCAAATCTTAAACCTGATTTCGTGTTTTTTGACTTTGCTGAATGGGTACCAAAAATAGCCCGTAAACACCAGACTAAGTCTGTATTTTATTCCACAGTCTACTTGTCGACGGTTGCTTACTTGCTCCCTCAACCAAGGAATCTTCCTATCAACTGCTTCACAGAGGAAGAATTAAAGCAGCCACCACCAGGATATCCAATGCCATCCATCAGGCTGCAAGCCCATGAGGCTCGTAGTCTAGCAAACTCATCTAAAACGGTATTCGGAGGTGAAGAGAAATCACTAACACTATTGGAAAGAGTGGAAGTAGCTTTCAAAGAATGTGATGCTATTGGCGTCAAGACTTGTAGAGAGATGGAAGGGACTTATTGTGATTATGTCGAAAAGCATTTAAAAAAACTAGTGCTGCTAGCTGGACCAGTGGTGCCTCAACTGCCTGATGATCAACTTGATGAGTATTTCAAGACTTGGTTACAGGGTTTTGGTAAAGACACTGTGCTGTATTGTGCACTTGGGAGCGAATCTTCACTTGCAATTCATCAGTTTCAAGAGCTTGTTTTGGGACTCGAGCTCAAAGGTACTTGTCTTTTTGAAATGCATTGCATGCTGATATATAATACTACTATATACAGATCACATTCACCTGTAACTCACAGATATGCCCTTCTTGGCCGCTCTGAAGCTTCCTGATGATTATCCCACACTTGAGTCAGCCTTGCCTGACGGGTTTGCAGAAAGAACTAAGGGGATTAATTTTGGCTTTTTTTTTAATAAATCTAATAGTGTAATATGATTATCACTGATAATTAATAATTTCCTTAGTTCCTAAAAAATTACAACAATAACATTTAACACAAAGATTAATAAATGATAAAATCATTTAAATTGTGTGAATGATATTAAAGCAGGATAGACGAAAATAAAAGAAAATGAAAAAAAATTTTTCAATAAAAGTAATTATATCAAAACTAAAGTTAGACATTGAAACATAATCAATATTCAATATTTTGGGAAAACAAATCCAATATATGCGTTTTCTTATGTTTCTCAAATGTCCATTATCTACAAAACTAAATATGGAAGTAAAAATATTCAGAGGTTGGACGTAAATTCCTCATCAACATATTTGATATTCAATAAGCATTGCAGCAAACTCCCGGGAAAAAAAGGAATATAGGTTGAGGAAGAGAAAAAGATATAGAGAGAGAAAATAAAATAATAAAATAATAAATAATAAAATAAAAATAATAGTATATTAAGTTAGAAGGATAAGGAGAAAAAAAAAATAGAATGGCGGCATATAGAGCTGATGATGATTATGATTATTTGTTTAAGGTAGTTTTAATTGGGGATTCCGGTGTCGGAAAATCTAATCTTCTTTCTCGTTTTACCAGAAATGAATTCAGTCTTGAATCAAAATCCACCATTGGTGTTGAATTCGCAACTCGTAGCATTAGCGTTGATGATAAAATTGTTAAGGCTCAAATTTGGGACACTGCCGGACAAGAAAGGTTTCATTTTTTTTCATTTCTTCATCATTGTTAGTACTCCACATATTATCGTTTTCATTTTGTTATTTGTTATGTTTAACTATTGATGAAATAATTTTGATTATCCTATGTTATATTTGCATCATGGTGGAAACTATAGATCCACTGAGTATAATGACATCCAATTTAATTAAGAAAAAATTATCTAAATTAATTCAATTTTTTCATGATTTTTTTACAATAATTTCACCTATTGATTAATTATAAAAAATCTCAGTTTTTGAAGTATTTTTCTAGAATAAACTTTGTAATCGGATGACTTGTTATTGCAAGTTTTTTTTAAAAAAAAATAAATTAAAATAAAATGTTTAAAATGTTAAAAAAATTCTAATTTTACATTTATTTTCAGTTTATTTTTTTAGTAAATTACCTACTATAATAGGTCATCCGATTACACGAATTTACTAGGCTAATACACTCTAAAATTGGGATTATTTATAGTTAGTCAATAAGTAAAATTATTATCGGAAAAGTATTAAAAAAATTGAATTATTCTAAATAATTTTTTCTTTAACTAATTTGTCCTAAACATTATAATTATTAACTCATGTTTTGAAAGTATCGAGTCAATGTGATCCAAACATTATATATTTTAGCAATGTTGTGGAAAGCGTAGCACAAGGAGTGTACTATACTTTGCCAACTTCAAGAACTACTCGTAGAGGATAAAAATTATTTACACCGTTCAGATTGAGAAGTTTGGAAGGAAAGAAAAGGAAGGGATTTCAATGAATGTGATTTTTTTTTGTTTAGATAGCAATTTTGAAGGGGGAAGGGTTTGAAAAGAAGGTATTTGAGGAGATTAAGGGGGTTTAATCTTTTATTTTGATAATAGTCAAATCTTTTTACTTTTGGAAAAAGTTGGAAGAAAAAGTGTAAAGTGACCATCAAAAATTCAAAATGATAAAATGACTTACCCATACCATACCATTTTGCATTCAAATTTGGATAAAACTATGTTATTTTCCTCCAAGATTTTTATGTACAAAAATTTCATCTTTTCCATCCTTTATCTTCCTTCCCTTTCCTTCCTACATAAACAAATAAAGTATCTCCTTCTATTTTCCTTCCTTTTCTTTATTTTCACTCCCTTTTTCTTCCCTCACTTTCTTTTCCATCCTAATGCTCTATCCAAACAAAGTGTTAGAATGTGTTTGAATTAAAGGAAATGGAGAAAAAGGAAGGGAAAAAATTTGGAGGTATAAATTTGGAGGGATGAGAGATTTATTTGAAATAACAAAATAAAAGGAAGGTGATTTAGAGGGATTGAATGAATGATTTTTGTTAATGTATTAATTTTTGTAAAGTTGAAAAGAATTGGAGGGAAAACTCCTTCCTTCCTTTCTCTTCCCTCTTAAATACGCAAGAATTACTTCTCTTTCATTTCTTTTCTGTTCCTTTCTCTTCCTTCCTTTTCCTTTTCTTTTCTTCCCAGAATTTTTATACAAACATCATGTTCATATCGATTGATACAAAGTAGAAGATTAAGAGAAGAAAAGGTATATGAATTATGATGTAGATGTTTGATGAGGTTGGACTATATTTGGAAAAAGTTAAAATAAGTAAATATTTTTTGATAAAAATTTAAAAACTAAGCTTGGAAAAAATTTAATTTCAAAATATCAAATAAAACTTTTTCTTTTCCAAAGAGTACCAATTAATGTTTTCCTTCAGTTGACCGTTAAATATAACAATTGACTGGTTAAATCGAAAATTCTTCTTCCTCATATTCAATTTCTTTTCCAATTTAACTTCGATTTTGAGTCAAAATAGAGGAAAAAGACAGTAAGAAACTTGAATTGAAAAAGAAATTGAAGAAGAGGAAGAAAAATTTTCGATTTTGACCAGTTCAACGTTATATTTGACGGTCAACTAAAGAAAAACGTTAATTGGTATTCTTGGAAAAGAAAAAATTTTGTTAGATTTTTGACAAAACTTTTTTGGTTAGGTATATTTTGAAAAAAAAAATTTATTAGGTATTTTTAACACTTTTCCCATATATATATATATATATATATATATATATATATATATATAGGATCAAATAAGAAAGATTTTAAAATAAGAATGAGAAAGATTTTTGTTTACTCACTATATATACAAAAAAAAAAATACTATGTTATAAATTAAAGCACTCTTCAAATTTATGTCATAGTATATAAGGGAGGGATCCAATGAAAAGGGGTTAAAAATGAGAAGGATGACTCTACACCCTTGATTTCACTAAAATTAAAAAAATCTATGGTCACAATTGAACCAAAAACACATAATTGTAAAAGTAACTATGTTACACTAAAAAGTAACTATGAAATAATTTTTAAAATATTCTTAATTTATAACATAATATCTTTTTTTGTATATATAGTAATAAAACAAAATCAAACAAAAATCCTTCTCATTTTAAAATCCTTCTTATTTGATCCTCTATTTATTTGATCCTATATATATATATATATATATATATATATATATATATATATATATATATATATATATATATGGATCAGGCGAAAATAGGCAGGATCAGGTGAAAACAACTAAAGTGGTAAAAACTGAAAGCCAAACTGACATATACATATTGTGGTAACAGGTGTGTTATAGGGTGTACATATTTTAGTGAAGGAAAATGTTTATATTATTTACAGATTTACCATCCAAATATGTACACTTTTTAAGCATTTATGTTCATCTTTTAGAAAATATGCAATAAATTACAAAATTGTCATCGAAATATGTACATTATTTAAGCTTTATGTACACTTGTTTTCAGTTTTCACCACTTTAATTGGTTTTCACGTGATTTAAAAAGTAGTGATAACTGAAAACAGGCGTACATACAAACTTAAAAGGCGTACGCATTCAGGTGGCAATTTTGTAAATAATTGAATATTTCCTAAAAAGTGTACATACATATTTAAAAGGCATACATATATGGGTGACGTTTTTGTAAACAACACAAATTTTTATTCAAAAAATATATACACCTTTTAATACGGTATATACACCTTTTGCAACTATATGTATATCTTAATGTGGGTTTTCAATTTTCACCACTTTAGATGTTTTTACATGATCTTGCCACTATTTATCAATACGAAAAAAATAGGTTGGGAGTTATTAATCCATACTAAATTTTGTTGGTGAAGGTATCGCGCAATCACGAGTGCATACTATCGAGGAGCAGTTGGTGCCTTAGTTGTGTACGATGTTACCCGACATGTGACATTTGAAAATGTGCAAAGATGGCTAAAAGAACTGAGAGATCATACAGATTCAAACATAGTGATAATGCTTGTTGGGAACAAAGCCGATTTACGTCACTTGCGTGCTGTTTCGATAGAAGATTCCAAAGGTTTTGCTGAAAGGGAGAACACATTTTTCATAGAAACATCAGCCCTGGAAGCATTGAATGTGGAGAGTGCTTTCACACAAGTTCTATCTCAAATATATCATGTTGTCAGCAGAAAAGCACTTGACATTGGAGATGATCTAGCCGTTTTACCTAAGGGACAGACAATTAACATTGGCTCCAAGGATGATGTATCTGCAATTAATAATTCTGGATGTTGTTCCAATTAAACTACTATTCTATTAATTAATTAGTCTCTTCTTCTATTTCAACATCTTAAATTTTTCTAATTAGACATTACTGATGACTTGTACTCCGGTTTCATTTCTGGATTGATTTTTGCTTAAATTCACACAAGCATGTGGATTGTGGCATGCAATGCATGCATCCATTTAATTAGTTGTACTTGAACATGTTTAAATATACTTGTACTGTAGCCTGTAGGTGGAAATGAATGCATGGTTATTGGTCAATCAATTTTTTTTTAAGAAAAATACCCTAAATAATACGAACTTTCACTGATTTTCCAACAATAATACGAACTTTCAATTAACCATGAATAATACGAACCTTGATATATGTTCCCCGCTGGCATACTTGACCAGTTCATGACTTGGAGAAACGGTAAATTCCCCATTTTTTCATCAGTTTAATGGGTATATAGACAGCAGGTCAGCAGCATCATCTTTCTCATTTGCTCACTTTGCTCTTTCAATTTAATTACTTCTTCCAACAATCTCAATTTTTTTTTCCATTTCCATTTTAAGCTCTAAAGTAATTTGATATTTAACATGGAAAATCAAACAATGTTGGATCAAATTATTGAAATAATCTCTACCTATATGTGAAAGTTGGGGTTGTTACAAGCTGGATAAAGAAATGTTGGAAGTTAAATTCAATTTATATTTTTGCAAAAGAAAACCACTTCTTTTATCAGAAGAACTTGAATTGAATGTTTGCTTTTGAACTTCACTAAAATAATTGATTTTAGATTTCTAAATCTTACTTATCATTGTTGTGCATTGTTTTCCGGAAGCCAGTGGGTGATTAGTTGTGATATGATTAGTTAACATACTTTGTTCTTTACAGTTGAATTTTAATGTTCTTGCTGTGCATTGTGGTATTATGCCCTCAAGATTATTCATCGCATAATGCTTTTTCACAGTTGAATTTTAAAGTTCTTTACACATCCTAATTGTTGTGAGGCTGTACTTATGGATCAGAAGAAGATGATTTAGCAGCATTGAGATTTCTTACAGCGATTGAATCAGATGAACACCAGTTTAAAAAAATTGTCAGGTCTTTTGCTTCATCCATTTTCGACTAAATGGATACAAGCCCTAATTTTTGGGATTAAAACAAAATTTAGGGATAAATATTGCAATTGAGAAGAATAAACTAACCATGAATGAGATGATATCTTTGTAGTTGATGTGTGAGAACGAGAGGGAGAAGAATCAATGAAAATCACGAGCTTGAGGAAGATTGGTGAGGAAACAGTGGCTGCGTGAGGGAGAAGCAAATGTTTCTGTTTCTTTTACTTAATTTTATCAGCAAAAAAAAAATTTTAAAGAATGAGTAAGTTTACTGGTTACAAGTAAATTGGTATGCCAGCGGAAAACATATATCAAAGTTCGTATTATTTATGGTTAATTGAAAGTCCGTATTATTGTTAGGAAATAACGAAAGTTCATATTATTCAGAGTAATTTTTCCTTTTTTTATATTTTTAAAAAGACGCACAAAATGTATCGGACAGAAATTCCTCCCAATTCCCAAGTAAAAAAATGGATCAATTGATCATATAAGCTAATCAAGTGCATTCATCAACCAGTTGACCTTCATACTTCTTATTTACAATAATACACATCTATAGATTTGGAAACCTAATTGTGCATTCATTACTCATGAAAGCTCGATTAGGTATGAGTGGATAAGTTGTGAGATTTGGAAAACTTAATGAGAGCATAGTTTAAAAACCCAGACTCCTATATAATATGAGAGTAAACAAGAGTAATTATATTGTTATTCATTGTTCTTATCTTATATGTTGTTGTGTTGGCTTTTTCATGCAGAATAATGGTCAAAAGAAAATTTTATTCCTAATCGTACAAATAATAACTATACTTGCAGAGAATGATATTTTTGCATTTATAAGTAAAAGTATAGAAAAAAAATCCTCAATTTCATCAACATCTTTACCTTTTTCGTCAGCTTGTTTACAATATGTTTCCTTTGTTTTTGAGGTCCTCGATCATGGTTCTTGTTGCATTTATTATAACAGTAGCATTTCTGGACAATAGCATTAGTTGCTCTTTTGTCTCCTGCATTAATTTTTTTGAAGACTTATCATTTCTATATACCAGAAACAAAAATGAAAAAGCAATATATGCAAAAGTAGAAACCCAGATACATAAAATATACATCCAGATAATAATTGTTAAACTAGATACATCAATTATTATTAGATGTAGGAAACAAAAACACCATATACACAAAAAAAATAAGCTTGCATCTACAGAAATATCAGCAATCTTTTTATTTGGTAAGCTCATTGGAATAACAAATTGCAGTACTTCTTCAACAAGAATCAAATCTTCCTTGTCTATTTGAACATCCTTTTCACGTTCTTTCTTGTTTGAATTGTCTTTCATCCGTGGCTTGAAATAGCAAGGTTTTGCTGTTCCAACGAATTGAGATTTGTTATAAACTACAAAACTCAAACAGTGATGACTAAGAACAGAATGTTTGAAGAAAGTGATGGCAATATTCAAGTCTGCCTAACTCCAGGTCTGCAATTCTATTTAATTCTTTAGATAATCCCACTTAATACAAGGATTTGGCTTATATAGTCCAAGCATGTCCCCTCATAACTACCTTAGACAGCTGTACATTTAGCCTAACAAACATAACAAAAATAACATAATAGACAATAATAACCATCTCAAAACATAAAATGTCTTGTTTGAATTCCCAATATTATGTCTTGTTTGAATTCTCAATATGATGTCTTAGTTCCCCAAAGGAAGGGATAAGAAGTCATCTTCTATCTCCAACCCTTGTAACAACAGCTTCAAACCGCTACAAACTCCATGTTGTTAGTGTGTCTCGAACACGGGATCTAGATGCGAAGAACCGCGGCTCGCGAGTCAAAATCAGAAACTTTCTGTTTTAATGTTTTGTCCAGTCGCGGCTCGCGACATTTGGTACGGTCCGCGACCCTCAACACGAATTTTGCAGTTTGGTTTTTTTCGTGTCTATTTTATTTTTCTTTGATGCCCAAGTATCTTTTACGAAGGGTTTACTATATAAACACCCTCTTATTAGTGCTAGGGTGGATGATTCACAAATTGAGAGAGATCACAAGAGAGCCATTATAATTTGTGAATGTGATTGGAATTCATCTTGTAAATCGTTTGCGATCATAGTGAAATTATTTTATCTCGGTGCCGGTGAACGTAGCTATCACATCGATAGTGAACCACGTTAAATTTCTTGTGTCATTTCTTATTGTTTGCGTTGAATTTCTTTATTGTTTCATTATTGTTCATCGACCTTACTCTGCTGTCCGCACAACAATTGGCATCAAGAGCTCAGGTTTAAGTCCTTGAAGAGTTTTTTGAGTGAAAACAATGGCTAGAGATTCTACAATAAGAATCGAGAAATTTACCGGGAAAAATAGTTTCGGACTATGGCAAATAAAGATGAAGGCTCTGTTGAAACAACAGCAAATCTAGCGTCCGTTGGCTCCAAAGAGTACTACTACGGAGTCAGAAAACAGATTAACTGACGGGCAATTAGCACTAATGGAGGAAAAGGCTCATTCTACCATTTTGCTAAGTTTGGATGATCATATCATCACGGAGGTCACTGATCAGGCTACAGCGGCGGAATTATGGATGAAATTGGAGTCATTTTATATGACTAAGTCACTGACCAACAAATTATTGCTGAAGCAGCGGTTGTTCAGCCTTCGAATGCAGTCAGGCTCTCCCTTACGGGAACATCTTGAAAAACTTAACTCTATTTTATTGGATTTGCGTAACTTAGATGTTAAAATAGATGATGAGGATGTTGCGTTGATTTTATTTGTGTCTCTACCGTCTAGCTATGAGAATTTTGTTGAGCCTTTTGTTGTTGGTAAAAGACTCTTTGACCTTAGAAGAAGTGAAGGCGGCACTTCATACTAGAGAACTTCGTCAGAAAGCTATAGGTGATAACGGGGAAAGTGGCAGTGGGTTGTTTGTTAAGTCCGGGAAATCTAAAAGGAAGAAAGGGGTTAACAATGGCAACAATACTGGGTTGGGTGCTGGAAACAGCAATGAGGGATCTGGTAAGACTGCGGGGAAGACCTGTTATTACTGTAAGGAACCGGGTCACTTTAGGGCTAATTGTCCGGTGATGAAGGGCAAGTCCCAAGCTGCTGCAGTTGAGGAAAAACCGAAGGAGAACTATAATGCGGAGGAAGACTTGGCGTTAGTGAGTTCTACTAAGTCTGGGGATCTTTCTGATGATTGGGTTCTAGATTCGGGGTGTTCGTTCCATATGAGTCCGCGTCGAGATTGGTTTGACACGTATGAGTCTTACAACAGGGGTAAAGTTATTGTAGGTAACAACGCACCTTGTAAGATTACGGGTATTGGGTCCATGAGATTGAGGACTAGTGATGGACGAAAGTTGACATTAACTAGGGTGCGGCATGTCCCCACTTTGGGGAAGAATCTGATTTCATTAGGTACCTTGATGATTTGGGGTACAACGGAGTGTTTTCGGATGGGGAGTTGTCCATTTACCGAGGTTCGGAGTTGGTACTTAAGGGTATCAAAAGAAACACCCTCTATGTCATTGAGGGTGTTACACTATCTAGTTCTGCGGTTTGCGCATCGGTGTCTCACCAGGAGATGACCAAGATTTGGCACATGAACTTGGTCATATGGGGGAGAAGGGGATACAGCTATTGTCTAAGAGGGGTCTACTATCCGGGATCAAGGTTGCCAACCTTGAATTTTGTGAGCATTGTGTGTTTGGGAAGAAACACAGGTCAAAGTTCAGCAAGGGTGCTCGCATTACTAATGATGTGCTCAATTATATCCATTCAGATTGCTGGGGTCCATCTAAGGTTGAAGGTATGGAAGGTTTTCGCTACTTTGTGTCATTTGTAGATGAAAAGTCCCGATACACATGGCTTAGGTTGCTTAAGTCAAAGGATGAGGCCTTCAAAGCTTTTAAGCAATGGAAAGCTTTGGTGGAAAATCGACAGGGTAGGAAGATCAAGAAGCTACGAACAGACAATGGGCTAGAGTTTTGCAAAGAGGAGTTTAATCATTTCTGTGCAGATGAGAGTATTGGTCGGCATCATACCGTCAGGATGATACCACAGCAGAACAGTGTTGCAGAGCGGGTTAATCAGACACTGCTTGAGAGAGTTCGATGCATGCTCTCTAATGCAGGGCTTGGGAGGAAGTATTGGAGTGAAGCTGTGATTGCAGCTTGTTATATCATCAATAGAGGTCCTCATTCGGGAATTGACTTCAAAATACCGTTTGAGATCTGGAGTGGTAGGTTACCTAGTTTCTTTAATTTGAAGATTTTTGGTTGTGTTGCTTATTATCATGTTAGTGAGGGTAAGCTGGATCCACGAGCCAAGATGGGGTGTTTTGTTGGGTACGGTGATGGTGTGAAGGGGTTTAGAATCTATTCACCTTCGGAGGGTCGAATCATTCTTAGTAGGGATGTTACTTTGGATGAGCACCATGTATTCAAAGGAGAGCACGAATCTTCTGAATTAGGAAAAGAAGGGGAGAACTTGCAGCAGACAGATGCAATACTTGAGGTACATCAGTCATCCATTGCTGATTTACCTCGAGTGCAATTTATTGATGATGATGCTGAGGTTCCAGTGCCGAGTACTCCTGAACCTGAGGTTGTTCCATCTTCTCCTAACTCTGGGGAGGAGGTGGAGCAGTCTAATCAGGGGTCATCAAGTCAATCTGACACCATTCTTGAGAGACCGAGACAAGTTATCAAGAAGCCTGTTAGGTTGATTGAAGAGATGGAAGGAAGAAATTGTTTTGTTGAGAACTTGACAGGTTATGCATTGAGTGTAGCTGATGATGTAGAGTCATATGAACCTGCCAAGTATAAACAAGCAATCAGTTGTAGTGAGTCGGCGCAATGGCTTGCTGCAATGGGTGAAGAGATGCGGTCTCTTTACAAGAACAAAGTGTGGGAACTAGTGAAGGTACCAGAGGAGAGGAAGCTTGTAGGGTGTAAGTGGATTTTTAAGAAGAAAGAAGGGTCATTCGAATCTGAGAAAGTTCATTTTAAGGCTAGGCTAGTTGCAAAGGGGTTCAGTCAGGTAGAAGGGGTTGACTTTGTGGAGATATTCTCACGGGTGGTTCGACATACTTCTATTTTTGTGTTATTATCAATTGTAGCACACTATGACCTTGAGCTGGAGCAGCTGGATGTTAAGACGGCTTTCCTTCATGGTGATTTGGAAGAGGAGATTTTGATGAACCAGCCCGAGGGATTCGAGATTCCAAAAAGAGCACTGTGCATGCAGACTGCTAAAGTCATTGTATGGACTTAAGCAATCCCCTCGGCAATGGTACAAGAGTTTTGATTCTTTTATGGTTTCGCATGGTTTTGATAGGAACTCGTATGATTGTTGTGTGTATCATAGTAAGTTAGATAATGGTTCCATGATTTATCTACTGTTATATGTTGATGACATGCTTCTTGCCACAAAGACAAATCTGATGTTACTAGACTTAAACAGTTGCTTAGCTCGAAATTTGACATGAAAGATTTGGTTCCAACTAAGAAGATTTCGGGTATGGAGATCTATAGGGATCGGGCTAGGGGTAAGCTTTTCTTGACTCAGAAAAGTTTTATCGAAAAGATTTTGTCTCGTTTTGGGATGGACAAATCTAAGCCAATAAGTACACCAACATCTGTAAGCTGCAAATTGTCTTTGTCTATGTCACCTCAAACTGAGGAGGAGTTGGCGTATATGTCTAGGGTCCCTTATGCCAACGCAGTTGGTTGCTTGATGTATGCTATGGTCTGTACTAGGCCGGATATTACACACGCTGTGAGTGTTGTGAGTAGGTTCATGGCTCGACCTGGGGAGAAAGCACTAACAAGGAGTGAAGGATTTTCGCTATTTGAGAGGGACAGCTGATATTGGTCTTGTGTATGGAATGGTAAGGAGTGTTTGGTAACTGGGTATAGTGATTCTGATTATGCAGCTGATGTGGATACCAGGAGGTCGGTAACTGAGTATGTGTTTGCTTTGGGTGGTTCTGTGGTTAGTTGGAAGTCTACATTGCAGTCTTCGGTTACGTTGTCTACTACTAAAGCTGAGTACATGGCTTTAACTTCTGCAGCTAAGGAGTCTATATGGCTCAAAGGCCTTGTAGGTGAACTGGGTATTGCACAGGATTTTGCTACGGTGCATTGTGATAGTCTAAGTGCCATTTGCTTAGCTAAAGACCAAGTACACCATGATCGGACCAAGCACATTGATGTCAGGTATCATTTCTTGCGTACCAAGCACAAGAGGGTAAAGGTAAAGAAGATCGGGATCGCTGACAACCCAGTTGATTTCTTTACTAAGTCTATTCCATTTAGTAAGTTTTAAACATTGCTTAGACTTGCTAAATATTGATTACTATGTGATGTAGTAGGCCCTTAGAGGCGGTGTTGGGGAGCTCCTGTTGTAGGCATGTTGGCCTTAAGGTGGAGCTTGCCCGGGGCTTGTGATGCAAGTGGAGCATTATGAGTTGTTATACTTGGTGAGGAGTATGTGATGAGTCTTGGTAGAAGACTTTGTGATGAGTCTTGGTAGAAGACTTGTCGGGATGAGTCTTGGTTTGAGACTTATCGGGATGTATGACTAATGCATGAGTCTTACATCGGGTTTTGGCTTGAGACATGTTCACTATGTGTTGATGGGATCGTTTGCTGACTACGAGTTCTCGTCAAGGTGGAAATTGTTGTTAGTGTGTCTCGAACACGGGATCTAGATGCGAAGAACGGCGCGACTCACGAAGAAGCTCGCGGCTCGCGAGTCAAAATCAGAAACTTTATGTTTTGATGTTTTGTCCAGTCGCGGCTCGCGACATTTAGTACGGTCCGCGACCCTCAACGCGAATTTTGCGATTTTGTTTTTTTCTTGTCTTTGACGGTTTATTTTATTTTTCTTTGATGCCCAAGTATCTTTTACGAAGGGTTTACTATATAAACACCCTCTTATTAGTGCTAAGGTGGATGATTCACAAATTGAGAGAGATCACAAGAGAGCCATTATAATTTGTGAGTGTGATTGGAATTCATCTTGTAAATTCTTTGCGATCATAGTGAAATTATTTTATCTCGGTGCCGGTGAACGTAGCTATCACATCGATAGTGAACCACGTTAAATTTCTTGTGTCATTTTCTTATTGTTTGCGTTGAATTTCTTTATTGTTTCATTATTGTTCATCGACCTTGCTTCCGCTGTCGCACAACACTCCATGTCTGGAATCTTCTCACAATTTCCTTATACCACCCGATACTTCCCACATTCTTTACTATCCAATCTCAACCTTTTGACAACCTAGGCCTATTATCACAACTATTTCATCGCCAATTATTCCTAAAAGCTTCATGGTTCTAAGACTAGTAAGTCATGTGACTAAATTTAGGGAGATTTTGACTAAATCCCCTAACTCACCGTCTCCATTGTGTTCAGCCTCTTCTGGAGCCGGCTAGGGAACTCCCGTCGACTACAAACATGGATTCTTGACCACTTACCGTCACACTGGAAGCACATGCCCAACGTGCACCTCTGCCTTCAACTCAAACAGCCACACCCTTCAACCTAGGCACCCAAGACTAACTCTATCCAATCGTGAAATGCTTGAGAAAAGAGCTAACGGGTTATGTTTTACCTATAGTGACAAATGGTCCCCAAGTCATGTTTGTTAGAAAAAAAACTCAGAGTACTGGTGGTTTTTGAAGATGAAAGAGCATGGGAGGAGGCTGAGAAGGAGACCCTACCAGAGGTTGATATATCCTTAAGCTCGGTAGTGGGCTTAACTAATCCCAAACAATAAAGATGAAGGGCACAGTTAGAGGGGAGGAAGTGATTATCCTTTTTGATCCTAGAGCTACTAATAACTTCCTATCACTACACACAGTATTGTACAATCTAAAGGGATTAGATAAACAAAAAGGGGTTTTCCAAATGTAACAAGGTTAAGAAAAGGAATGTGTTTGGCTTAGAAGGTCTAGGTATAACAATGAAATGATTTTAAGGGATTTATGTGGGTAAATGTCGAATGGTAAAGACTGTTTTGGGTTTGACAAGGGTTTCAATGTTTTTGGACAAGATTCAACGGATATTCCGGAACAGGTTTTTCCAGGTTTTGAGTCACGTTTCAAAGACTCTTTTTCTGGTTTATATTTCGGAAAATAACCAAACAAACTAGGAATACTCACTAGATTGTTATGATTCAAGGATATGCAAGCAAAGAACACTCACTTAATCTTGCTAGGGTGTTGTAACACCCCTGAATTTCCAACCCCTTAAACGAAACCAGAATCATGAAGGAAGGGAGGAAATTCGGGTGTTACATAAAAAAAAAAGGAAAAATAATTAAAATAAACGCTAAAAATTAATTAAAAAGGTGAGTGAGTGGAAATTTCGGCAGCATCTCGGTTAAAACTAATCTAAGGCCTTTAATGCCTTTCAAAAAAAAATACGTCACGACGGGATGAATCATCATCGGCTTCACAAATCATCAACTCTAACGAGGATCGTGGTTCCAGTGTTAACGCATTGATCTAACAGACACTAAAGGAGTATTCCCACTACTGTACATCCAGAAACTACGCAGCGGAACTATGGATCATACGAGGAGTCACATGGCTCCATACAAAAGAATTTATACAATCCCAAAAGAAAACTTTACAAGGAATATAGAAGCTACAAGCATTAGACAATTTATACACAATTGTTACGACCGTACTCCGCTCTTTCCCCCAGTGCAAAGCAAAAGAAGCTCCTATACCTGTCATGTCAAGCTATGATCCTCCTGCTGCTCAACATAATGAATATAGTCAGATGTGTCATAGCAGGAACATCATAGAGAGTCATGAGCAAACAACAAACACATACACGTCAGTAATTAATGAACTTATAACAATTAGAGTCATTGAACAAAACTATAGACAACGATATAGTATGGCAATAGCGAGTCTACTCATCTGTCTAAACACCTCCATTTACTCATAATTTCTCTTTCAAACTACTAATCTCTCGAAGTATATTCAAGGGTAGTGGATCTTTTCTCTATTCATGGCATAGTGACACGGCCAAGGGCATTATCAGCCACCCGGCGCCCATGGCAAAGTATGAGCTCATGCCCCCTCCAGGCTCCAGCTGACCCTCTCGGGTCCTACCTTCGGGAAAAACTAACACACAGGGGTACTAAACCAGTGAAGAGGTCACCATATTGGGGTTTGCAAGGCCCGCATGGTAACACCTCGGTCAAGGGGCGGTATCGGCCACCCGGCGCCCAATGAACCAAGCATGTTCATTACCCCCTTACGATGGTCCCGTCGAACCTCACCTAAGGGGACTACTAAATTAACCAGACATAATCCAGTTGAGTCACGCCAACAAATCATAAATCAAGGCTCAATAAGTAGGAAATCACTTCAATACCACACATAACCATGGTGCGTTCTCTACTATTTAGAAATCTATTCTCATAGTCTCCTAATGCTTTCATTCTACTTGCCTATATCACTATTATGACTATACGCTAGCATAGCTACTTTTTGGCGCTCTATAATTCTAATAAGATGTATATAATCAAGAAATACTGATAATACTTTGTAACGATAAAAATGATAATAAATTATTGCGTGTACGTACCTGCAAGCGTCACTGCACGACCACAAGTTACAAAAATCACCTAACTAAGGGTCTACTTTCCTTTTATAAACTGGGAACCTATACAAGTTGAGAATAGAACTTATAACTTCTCTTAACTACTTTGTCATACCAGCTAGAAACCAAAGTAAACACTATCATCCATTCACGACAAGTTTTCAATTACTTCTAGCACGTACGCATCTCATTCAACACCAAGCATAATCGTCAATTCAACAATAACACAAGTTTTTCCATCGACAAAGAATAAAAGGATTATGTCAACTGTTTCCTCACACCAACTAACTTAGAGTTATAACGATTCACACTTAAGTTTCACAAGGTTAAATATAACACTAATATGACATGAGGACAATTCTTAAAGTGGTCGGATCGCAACATTCTTCGCTACATCCTCCAAAGTTAGAGAGACTAAAATCGAGCATCACCACAAGCAACTTAACAACCTTCTACAATAAGTTGATATCATTCTCATGGCCTTACTAAGATTATGCATTATGACTTCAATAACAACCTAATAGGAATACTTGTAATTCACAACAATCAAACCGTAACAACTAGCAACTATTATCCCCAATTTAACAACCAAGATCACTTCCATAGTCAACTACAATCATCACCATTACTAATTATCACAACAAAAATCAACCAACTAAGTTTCAAACAACTTTTAAGGTTATTTAATAAATCATCACACCATCAAGATATAGGATAAACGCACATCATTTGTAATTTCATTTCTAAATCCAAACTCTAATCATTTCGTGTTCAAAGATAACATATTTAATTACTACCCATACTAAGATTCAAAGAAACTAATACAAAATCAACACATAACCCATAATTGCAAATCACACTTCAAACCCTAAGCCATAAACATGTTCAATTCATCAATCATATTCTTACCCACAAAAAGATTCAATAAACTTAACACAAAAATCAACATCACACATAACCCTTATAAACTTTTAATTGAAACAAGAAGAATTAAATGGAAGAAGAGGAGATGGCTTACAAAGTTTAAAGCTAGCAAAAATGGTGAAGAGGTGGATGAAGGTTGTGGTGGTGGTGCACAAGGGCCAAACTGGCTGGAGAGAAGCCCAAAATCGGCCAGCAGCTGGCGGCTGCTCGTGGGTTGGCTGCCGGCTGCACCAGCGAGGGAGGAGGGAGAAGAAGGTTGTGCTGCGGTGGCCGCCTGTAAAGGAGAACAAAAACACGCGGCCCGCTGCTGGTGGTGGTCACAGTGGCGCGGCTGCTGGTTATTCAAGCTGAGGGAGGGGAGTGAAAGAAGAGGGAAGAGAGAAAGGAGGAGAAGGAGAATGACGGCTAGGTTTTAAGCAACGAGGGCTTTATGCGTTTTATCCTTGTTATTCTTATCATTATTATTATTACTATTATTATTATTATTATTATTATTATTATTATTATTATTATTATTATTATTATTATTATTACGTTTATTTATTATTAGGTTTATTTATTTATTTATTTTTATCTCGATTCATTTTCTTGCGAGACCCAACTAAGAGACTCACCTTCGTGGGCTCACACATTTTAATAAAATAATCATTTTGATTCGAACCTCTTTATTTAAGAAATTGTAACTATATTTTTAATATATATATATATATATATATATATATATATATATATATATATATATATATATATATATATATATATAAGTTAACATTTAAATTCATGTATGCAAGAAATTTATTAAAACTAATTCGGAAATAATTAAATAAAATTGTACAATCTTTAAAAACTATTAAAATATTAAATAATTACGTCATTAAAATCTCGGGGTGTTACCGGTGTACTTAGTTTGAGGAACACTCACTCGAATTAATTATACATATTAGTATGTTTAGAGCTCACAACAAACTCACAAATTCCTTCAACGATGAGAGCTTAACCTCACTATTTATTCAATTACTTAATTACAAGTATAAGAACAAATGCATAAGACAGAACTTTTGATGGAATTCAGATTGGTTGATTGATTATTCACGAAAATAAGGTCTTTATATAGACTTACAAAACATAAGAAAATTCTAGAAAAAAAACCCTTCACTTAACTACAAGCAATCGAGTGAATGCATTAAAACATATTTAGAATTCTAATACAGAAATTACAACATTCTTATTGAAAGAAAACCAAACAACCTTAGTAATAAAAACATAATTATGCACCTTAAATTCCAACCATTGAAAGATATTAAATGATGCTTGAGATCCGAAAACTCTTGGTTGTTCATAGAATGCTTTTAACCCTTAGATAATCTTCTTAAATTCCAACATTGAAGATGAAAGATAAATCGGCCATATTGAAGGGGAATGAAAGAGCGAAAGAATCCAACCACAATGAAGGAAAAATTCAGCAAATATCCTTTCCTATGTAGTGAATAGAACGAACTAATTGCCATAATTAACCACTGAATAAATGAGGAAATAACAACCTTATTAATATTCCCCATTAAAGTTGATTTGAAGACTGATTTGACTTGATTATTTTAGGAAAGAAATTCAAATAAACATCCTTTTTATTGCATAGAAACCGTAGCTCTCTTGCACCCTTAAGGAAAAATTCTGCTACACTTTGAAATTCTTACCAGACTTTGAAATATAAGTCGAAGCAAGACTCGTAATGAAAGGACCATGTAACCCCTAACAATCAAATGATGACTCTTCGAAAGACTTAGCTAGGAATATATCTTTAGAATGTTCTTGGACCGAGTTTACATCACAGTCACTTGACTGAAAATCTCTTATGCAAGCCATAATAAATTTAGACTTAGGAGTCACGTTGGGAAATAGGGAGAAAATTCAGGGGGATGGTGATTGTCGACAGTTGCAGATTTGGGTGCAAGGTCTCACAATTTGTGATGACTTTTTGATCTTGGGTTTAGGAAATTCTGACTTGATCCCGGGGCTACAATGGTTGGAGAAATTAGGGGAGGCTTTGACAAATTGGAAGGAGCAGATTATGAAGTTTTAGTGGGGGGACGGTATAGCCGAGTTAAGAGGGGCCCATCTCTGGGGTTCACTCGAATCTCCTTAAAGGCAATTGAGAGGGTGTTAAAGAAAGAGAAACAAGGGATACTAATTGAATTGAATCAGGTTCAGGAAAACCAAACGAAATAGTAACTTCTATGGCAATACCAATTCAGTGGTAGCAAATTCTGGATAGACATCAAAATGTCTTCAAACTTCCTTAAGAACTTCCCCCTTGTAGATGAAAGGAGCATGATATAACCTTAAAAGAAACATTATCAGTGCGAGAATTATCAGCTAAATACAGGGTAAACAGGGTAATTTTAAAAGAAACCTTAAAAGAAACCTTAAGGAGCAAATTATAACCTTGAAAGAAACCTTAAGGAAACCTTAAAAGAAACCTCAAAACTCGATCATTGTCAACTTACTTCAAATTATAACATTTACAACCCTAATCTTCATTTAACGCTTAAAGCTTCAAATTCCATAACAAATTCATCCGAAATAACTTCAATAACCTTTAGACATTCAAATTCGTATTTTTTTTCTAAACCATTATTCTATTATACTCACGTTTTACCATTAATAGTTTCATACAATCCCAATTTTTTTTTTTAACCTTTAATAACCAAACATTTCCTCACTTACAAAGTCAAACCTCTCACAATTTAAGTATTCCTTAAACTTCCAATTGATCCTTTTTTTTCTTAATTCACATTTTACCATCAATAAAACCTTTATAGAGTCCCAAAGTTATCATTCATTCATTAAAAACCGTTGAAAGCTTTCTCAATCATAATTTTACATTATCCTCAACACGTATAGGCCATTCAATCAAACTTACTACAACATAACTTTAAGTTACTATTAATTGCATTAACCTTTGTTTCCTTACGAATAACTTTCCTTAATTAAAATTTTTCATCCCATAATTGAACATGTCACAAATACTATTTCTACATTCTTTATTCCTTTATAGATTTTCAATCTTAACACACAATTAACGCATAACTTTCAATATTCCCAAAATGTTTCTTTTAAACTCTTTGCATCGAATCATTCTTGCACAACATCATCGCAATTCTCGATAAGTTTGGTCCTCAACTCCTTTTGCCAGTTATCCAAGTATATATAATATCTTTTAAAAACAATTTCAAGATTACTTGACTCGAGTATATATATATTTCAAGTTGAAATTTTGAGATCTTTTAAAAACAACTTTTTTTTTTTAAAGAAAAGGAAAATAAGAGAAGAAGTTAAATTAAGAATATTTTATGTCATGTGTATTTAGGATCATTCTCGCACTGATAATTCTCTTAAACTTACTCGTCTTAAAATATTAATTTTCCCGAATGTTATATTCTACCCAACTTGAAATAAACTTCGTCCTCGAAGTTAAACTAAGTCTCAAGCATATATTCCAATATCTAGCTAACATACATATCGTAAAGCTATGTCACCCAACTTAGAATGAAGTTCGTCCTCGAACTTAACTCACAAAGACTAAGGAGATGCAATAGCTATAAAGCGATAAACATAGAAATGCCTAAGCAAACAACCTGGGATAATCGCGTCTCATGGCATCTACTGCCTCCAACGTGGCTTCTTCGGTAACGTGATTAGAGCATAGCACCTACACAAGCGCTATACTACCTCAACATGTATCACGCGCCTTCCTATCTAGGATCTGAACGGGGGTCTCCTTGACCCATACTGAAACCAAAGTATAGTTTATAACCTCCATTAAACATTTATTTGCAATCTTCATCCAAATCTCTAGACTATAAACCATACTATTTTGATAACTTAAGTCTATGACTCAAAATCTTTTATAACAACTTTTGTTGAAAACCTACTTCTATTCTTGATGTTGATACAACCTTCTTGTACTTAACAAAACCTCAAGTTTGCCAGTGACCTTCCATCCTTAAGTTATATTTGCACTTCTAACCAACAAAAGAAACTTGGTACATTCTTAATGATAATCACACAATTTTCTAATAACTCTATTAAATCTATAGGCTCCAATATTCAAATAGATTACAACGTATGACAAGATCCAATAACACTAAAAGTTCATCGCTTACGTCAAAATATAAACACTATATGCAACTCAATCACTAGGCTTGAAAATCAATATCAATTGCTCTTAACTTAAGCTTTTCTATCAATGATGTGCAGTACTTTGTCTTCTCTAACTCTCCTACTATGTCACAATCATATTCAAAGTTCAACTCACTTATAACGAAACACTAACGATACATACTTCACAACCATATGACCTAGCTTTTATGCACCTACCTATAATCATAATCATGGATCGACAAATAAAAGCTGATAGAAAAGGGCTTGCAACAAGGTGACACGATTCGCAATCTTAGGACATACTATTCTAGCTACTAAAACGATAATCGACAAGGAACTATGATAAGCAACAAGACATTGGTATCATCAGAAATCAAATTCTAACATTGCATCGTCAAACTGAATCTTCTTGCCGTCACGATCAATCGTTAAGAGCGTTTTCCCATTTTACCCCGTAATCCTCACACCTCACATCCTACATTTCTAAGAAAACCTAACTAACTCAAACACCTAGGTTAATACCACAATCATATTCATTTCTGTTCCTATCTCTTATCTTAAGCATCTAAATCCTCAAGTCACGTTTTTCATTGTATGCCCGCTAGATGAACTAACCCTAAGGATTAGCCACGGTCGCGGGTTGGCTCTGATACCAACTGTCACGGTCATTACGTTCATATCACAATCATATTCACGGTCACGGTCGCGATTTAATCCTCAAATCTGGTTGGCGTAAGGCCATATAGATATCCGCAAAAACCGAAAAATGAGATTGAGAAGTTAGTGGTTGAAGTTGGACAAACTATTTGGGGCTAGCATTTTTTCCAAACTTGACTTAAAGTCGGGTTATCAACAAATCAGAATGAGAACAGAGGATATTGCGAAAAATGCCTTTCACACACACAAAGGTCATTACGAGTTCTTGGTAATGTTGTTTGGTCTCACAAATGCACCGACAGCCTTCCAAGCATCGATGAAAGAGGTGTTTCGACCTTTTCTTCGACGCTTAGTACTTATATTCTTGATGACATCCTGATTTAGAGCAAGAGTGAGGAGGAACACTCTCAACATTTGTCATTGGTGCTCGAAACCTTGAAGAATCAGCTCTTTGTCAATAAGGATAAGTACGAGTTTGGGGTTAAACAAGTGGCTTATTTAAGCCATGTGATTACAGGGAAAAGCATAGCAATTGATCAAGAAGATGGAAGCAATGTTGATTTGGCCCGTACCTCAGAATTTAAAGGAAAGGAATGGAAAATAAAGTAAAGAAATAAAATGCAAAAGAAAGGAAGATAAAGAAGAGTAAAGGAAAAGAAAGGAAAAAAAGGAATTGAAAACAATAGAATGGAGTGGAGTGGAGTGGAGTGGAAGGAATGGAAAAGAATGGAAAGAAAAGGAAAAGGAAGGAGTGGAATGGAGTTTAAAGAAAAGGAAAAGGAAGGAGTGGAGTGGAGTTTAAAGAAAAGGAAAGGAATGGGAAGGAGTGGAATAGAGTTGAAAGAAAAGGAGTACGGTGGAGTGGAAAAGAAAGGAAAGAAATGAAATGTAACGGAATGGAAAGGTGAGAAAAGGAAAGGAGTAGAGTAGATTGAAAAGGAAAGGAAAGGAATATAGAATGGGAAAGGAAACAAGTGGAGTCAAGTGGCAAGGAATGACATGTAAAGGAGAAAAAAAAGAAAGGAAAGGAATGAAAAGCGGTGGAGTAGAGTGGAAAGAAAAGGAAGGAGTGGAAAGGAAAGGAATGGCTTAGGAAGAAAAGAAACGGAATGGAAAGAATATGAAAACAAGGAAAATAAGAAAGGAATATAATAGAGTGGAAAAGAAAGGGAAAGAAAAAGAAAGGGAAAGAAAAGGAAAGGAATAGAAAGGATAGAAAAGGAAAGAGAATGAATGAAAAGAAAAGGCTTGAAAAGAAATGAAATAAAATGAAAAAGAAAGGAAAAGAGTGGAGTGGAATGGAAAGCAATGGAAAGGGAATAAATGAAAAGGAAAGGAGTAAAGTGGAGTGGAAAGTAAATGATAGGAAAGGAATAGAGAGAAAAGAAAGTAACAAAAATTAAAAAAAAAAAAAGGTGTTTTCATGACCTAAATTGAAAAACGTAAAATCATGAAAAATTCCCGATACATATTGTCAATTAAAAAATTACACAAAAACGATAAATACCTCATTGGTACGAGTGAGATAGGTATGAATACAATTCTCATCCATCCAATACCCAGGATCTCGACCGATAGCACAAATTTTATGTTGAATATTGACAGCGTATGATTTGGAAAAATATTCATTGCTCCGTAATAAGCAATCGAGGCAGATTAATATTATAATAATAATAATCTCAAACCAATGCCACAATTAACAAAAATTAACGTTTGATGCCATCCACATCGCAAACAGTGGCCATTAATGAAACTTAAATTAAAGATTCAAAGATTACAACTAAAACAAAGTGCGACATAATGAAATACAACAATAATCCAAATCACATAAACTTTAAAGGCAGCAAAAAAACACACTCCGAATATTATACATATTCCTTTTTGCTATCTTAGAAGCTGTCTTCAGAAGTCATTAGCCTTAATCTAAGATTATCCAAATTCAAAGATACATTAAAATTCTTCTTAACTCTTGTATACTCCCTACATCTCTTTGAGTTTGACTTATTAATATTCCCACTGTGAGACCCTTTTAGAAAATATCAAAACTCAAAGCCATGGAGTAGTTAATTGAACAAACTAAAAGGACTAATGATCCTCCTCAAAGGCTACACCAACAACCCCTTTAAAAAGGGGTTTCACAAGAATGATATTTTTAGATGGCAAGTATATATTTTTTATATTCCCCAAGATTATGTGAATGCTAGACCACAACATTTGATGTATTAGAAAGGAAGCCAAGACCTCAAAAGGTCGTTTGTGTAACGAGTGCGACCTTGGTCCCAACTAAGCTTCAGACCTAACATTTTAGGGAAACTGGCCACTAAATCATTTTAGCGCCAAATATTAATTTTCATTTATTCAACAAATCAATTGATAATGATTACTACTATACTCCCTCCCATTCAGCTTATGTGTCTCATTTCCTTTTATGGTCAAGTCACCTTAATTGTCCCATTTCTATTTTTGGTATGGGTTTTTGACTTTTATACCCTTAGTAGCTTTATCCTATTTTCAATTATACCCTTCATTACCCATACTAATTTTCCTCTCTTACATTAAAAACCCATAATACCACTCTCTTTCCTACCCTTAGGGTTCCACTTTTGACTTTCCTTAAAATTCGTGAAAAGTCAAATGGGACTCTTAAGGTGAATAGGAGGTAGTATTATTTAATATTCAGATTGTTGTACAGGGTGCCTTCTAATGTAGAAATATAACAAATAGAGCACATTAATGGTACATTCTTATAAAATTCTAAGTATCATTTTTCGTTGCAATAGACTTACATTCTTTATAATGAATCTAACTATCGTAAAACTTTAGACAACTAGTAAGATAAACTATTACATTAGGCCTTTAAGGGTAGTAGTGAAATTATCTATCTATAAAAGTATCTACATATAAGTCTATCAATCTATGTTTATGCAAGTCCATATATTTAAGTCTATACAGGTATATCGATTCATGTTTATTTAAATTTATTGGTCTACTTAAGTGCCACGTGATTTGCCACTTTTACACAAATTTCGAATCAAAAGAAGCAAATTATGGTCAATTTTGGGCTATTTTAGAGTTAATTTAGCGAATCATGTAACATTATCCTATACAAGTCTTCAATCTAAGCTTATCAATTTTGATATTTATCTATCTATATATACAAGTCTAGCTATCTATCAATTTAGCTATGTCCATCTATCTTCAACTTATCTATCTATTAAAATTTATCATTCTAATCATCTTACTCTATCCCAGTCTATGATCTATCTACCAATATGTATAAGTTAGATTCCATCAACTTATCTAAGTCTAACTATCTATTTAAATGTATAGTTGATTTAGCTATCAATTATCAAAGTTACTTATTTGAGTCTTTCTATCTATCTATCCAAGTCTAACAAAATATCTAGTCCCCCTAAATTTATCTAAATATATCTATCATTTTGGTTTGTAGAAGTAAGGAGAATTTGATTACTTCTTCTATCATGTAAATTCTAGGATAAGTTAGATCAAACATCGGAAAGGGTTGCCATGTAGACTGTAGTAGAATCTAAGTTTACATAATATCAACGCAATTTGTGAGGATTGAGAAAGCAAAACTAGAGGCTCTCAGCGACACTAGCTACAACATTCTTCTCTACTCTTCAGATATTTTTCATTTAAGTAGGTCTTACACTCTTCTCGTTTATTAAAGTTAAAGAAATAGGGAAACACTCATATGCTAATACATTACGAAAACACTACAAAGTTATAAAAAACAACTTACAGTCATTTGGTCATTAATCCCCCTCTTAGCAACAAATGCAAAGTCAGTTTTCACAATGTATATTCCTTTGGTTCTAATAAAGGTGTCACAACATTCTGTAACAATCCAAAACCAAACATACTTATTACTTGCACAGATAATAAAACTTTAACAAAATTATGTAATCGATGACTATTATATCATAGGGTAAATAGTCAATAATAAACCAACATTTGCTTGATGCATTAAAAATAAATCCGTTAACAAAGTAAATTATGTAATCAATATATTTGCTAAAAATAAAGTCATCTATTGTTTATAACAATAACCTCTTTGCAAGAATTAGGAATAAATAAAAGTTAGTGAGTGAGTGAGGGCAGAATCAGAAAAATAAACAAGGGGCGAAACCAGAATTTGCATATCTGTCTAGTAACTTCACATAACATTTGCCAACATTGTGCTTGCTCTAAAAGCCAAAAAAAAAAAAAAGAAAAAGAAAAATTACAACTCAGAGTAATTCAAAACTAAGATGAGAAAAGTGGAAGAAAAAAGAACCAAATTAACCCAGAAAATTTTAAAATAAGAAAAAAATGAGAACAAAAATAAATTTAACCCAAAAAATTCAAAACTAAGATAAACATGAAAAAAAAAAAATCAACCAATAATATTCAAAACTAAGATGAGCAATAATAAAAATTAAAAAATTAAAAAAAAATTTTAAAAAAAAAAAAAAAAAAAAAAACAAATCAACCCAGAAAAATTCGAAACTAAGATGAGTAAAAATGAAAACACAAATAATTTGGCCCAGAAAATTCTAAACTAAGATGAGCAAAAATGAAAACAAAAAAAAAAAAAAAAAATCAATCCATACAGTTCAAAATAAATATGCGAAAAAATGGAACAAAAGTATACCACTGCAATTTAACCCTTAAAATTCGAAAATATAAGGAGCAAAGTTGGAAGAATTCACTCACATGTAGAGTTTGTCTCCCTGAACTTTGATGAAATGAAAATTTAAGAATTGTTGAAATAAATCTGCAACAATAGCAACACTTTTGTATTTATTGAGTTTGAAAGTATACCATCCGCCACGACAGTTAGTATAAGCTTTTTGGACCATCTCATTATAATTAATTAAAACTGTTTTTATGTTCTGATTAAAGTGATAATTAAAGTTAAAGGATTTAGACTTAAATGTATTAATAGGTTGTGGGCCTTAAATGTGTAGAGAGTCATTTTATGATTGGGTTCTATGATGGGCTGAATGTCAGTCACAAGTTATTATATATATAGCAGTTATGGTCCCTGGGTTATACATAATTGTAAGGATTCATTATATAAAGCAATAGAATCAATTGTATATAGATTATCATTTGACAATAAAGAACCATAACCAACCAACTTTGAATCATGAAACAAACTAAAAATTTCATTTCCAAACGAACAAGAAAAACCAAATTTGTCCAAAGCAGAAACTAAAATTAAATTTCGTCGAAAAGACAGTACAACAAAAGTTTCATTAAGATCCAAATAAAATCCAGTCTTTAACAATAATCTAAACTTTTCAATTGCTTGTACTTCAACCGTTTTTCCGTCTCCCACATAGATGTATCTTTCACCATCAGTTGGTTTTTGGCAACTCAGGCAACCCTGCAAAGACACACTGATGTGAGTGGTTGCACCAAAATCTATCCACCATGTGTGTCTAGGTACAGAAACAAAATTAACCTCAGAACAAACCAAACTAAGAAGCATACCTTTCTTAGCACACTAAGCGTGATAATTGTTGCATTGCTTCTTCATGTGATTAAGATTTCCACAAAAGAAACTACCCTTATTTTCAACATCGGTTGATTTTTTCTTTTATTGTTTCTTTTGAGAATCCTTATCTGCAGCTTCTTTCTTTTATGACTTTTAGATTTCGAGGTAAAGGTGAGATGAGCACTTTCAGTCTTTTCTAGCTTTAACCTTTCCTCTTCCTATACGCAATGGGAGATGAGCTAATTCGGAGACCAGGTCTCTTTTTGACAATTATAGCTCACCTTAAACTGATTAAAACTTGCAAGAAGAGATATCAAAACCAAGTACACTATTAGATCCTCGGAAATTTCTAGGTTCAGTGTCTTTAGTTTTGAAACTAGATGAGACATTTCCATTATGTACTCCCTGATATTACCATTACCTTTAAATCTCATTGAAATTAAATTCGTCAAAATTGTATCAATTTCAGCCTTTTCATTTTTTACAAACCTCTTTTCAATATCTGTAAGGAAAGCTTTAGCTGTAGTTATGTCATCAGACATTGTACCCCTGAATGCTTCAGGAATGGCCCTTTTGATAATCATCATACAAATGCGATTTGATCTCTCCCACCTTTCAAACTCCCTCTTTTGATCAGAGGTACTCAAATCAGTAACTGGTGCGGGAGAGTCAACCCTTAACGCAAGGTCGAGATCCATAACTCCTACAACAATCGAAAGATTTTCATTCCATTCTTTAAAATTTGAGCCATTCAACATAGGAACTGAATTGATGTTGGAAGTAATATTAGCAGGGTTAGACATGGCTGATAGAGAACAAAAGAATTAACATAATAAGCTCACATACTTTAATTCTTAAATTAATAATAATAAGTTTAATATAGTAACATCTTATTACAAGCTGTCGATTTTCCATTAATATTCCATATTTGGATGAAAATACTAACTTCTTAGTGACATCATGTTTCAGTAATTAAACAATGATAATAAATAACACGTCGACTATAAAACCTTCATTTGGGACGACTAAATAATTATATGTAATCCTTATAATTATCACACGTTTATCACAACCTGAAAATTAAAAAATTCACACAAGTATATAATTATGGACCGTCTTTTAAGCCGATCGATAATAATATATTTTATATGAACCATCCTTTTATACTGTTTAATGATTTAATTTCAACAAAAGAGGTCACTTTGGCGACGTATTGTATCAACTAAATTACCTCCGGTATATATAAAACCATACTATAATTAAACTTAAATTATTCCGAATATCCTATTTTACAACAACATTAAAATTATTGTAATACGAGAGCAATAATAAAACGTGTTTGTCATAACTGAAAATAAATAGATTTCATAGGGAGGGTCTGTGTTGTGGATTCAATAACCATAACAGTCAGGTCGGCATATATTTTGCCAGCGGGAATGGGAGCCTCTCCAACAATTTGACCTCTGTAATCCAAAAACGCAAAGCTGAAGGCGTACTTGAGGCCATGACGGATAGAGAGGCGTCATGGGAGACGTTGAAGCGACTGTAATCTCATTCACTGTGATTATAGGTGGCCTTGCCTTAACACCGTGGCCACTAATATAGACAACAACACCGCAATTCCTATCACCACCGACAACGCCACCTCTTGCTGTTGCGCTTCTCATGTAGACTCGCTATTAGAGACCTCAATTCCTAACAATCGGATGTCGGAATTCAACCCTTGAAGCTGTAGTGAACTTTCTGTTGAGCGACAAACGCGTGAACAAAGAGAAAGAATTAAAAACGTTAAAAGTCCCCTTCATGCAGGCAGGCCCATCTAATATAATGGGTCAACTCTGATACTTGAGCGAAAATTTGAAAAAAATAAGACAATTGAACAACTTTTTTCCCAAAATAAGTTCCGTGAAAACTTAATTCCCAAAATAAGCGTCCGTACATCCAAACCTAGGTTTGGTATAAGTCGCTGTTAGTAACAGCGAAAGAGAAAAAAAAATTAATAAAAATAAAAGGCTAAAGTCGCTGTTAGTAACAGCGACTTAAGAAGTTGACCAGCCAACTCCTTAAGTCGCTGTTACTAACAGCGACTTAAGTCCTTTTATTTTTTCAGCTTTCTTCTTCCTCATTTTAGTTCACGATTTGTTTTTTCATTTGCAATACTTACGAGTTCTCCTTCTTCATTCCACTTTTGTAATCAACTTAATTCTTCAACTAAACTCATCAAACTCCAAGTTTGTACCACTAATTAGTTCTGTCATCTTCCTACATCGACCTAAGGTATTTTTTTTTGTTTTTTTTTACATTTTCGGAATATTAGGGTTTGTTGAATTTTAATCACCTTTCACATTAATGTAGGTTCACAAACTTGCAATTTACTAATTTTTGTTGATCTACAACTAATTGAGGTACGTTTTTATTATAAAATTTTTATTTGGTGTTGATTTTAAAATGTTTGTCATGTATAGTGGTCATTTACACTTAATCTCTACGAATATGTCGAATGTAGTTTTTATTTACCTTGATCTTCATAATTAAAAGTTTGTTCGTAAATTTTTTGTTGAATTGAAAATGTATAATGGTCATCTATTTATGAACATGATGGTGATGTTGATTTTGTATGTGTTGTTGTAGAAATGGATTCATTTCGTATGACTATTGTATGCTTTTGGAATGGTTCAATTCGATCAACTAGTAACAATGTTAAGTATGTTGGTGGAAGACGTAAACTGTTTGCATGCAACTCATACATGGATTTGAATGAATTTAAACATTTTATATGCTCTAAGATTGGCATTGACACTACAAGAAGTACTATTAATTTAAGTTTTAAGTGCAATCTGAGTGGAGATTTGTTAGCTTTTCCGGTTGAGGATGAGGAGGCTATAGATGCAGTGTGGGAGTATTCAAGGTCTACCCTAGTCCTTCTTTAGAGTTATATGTAGAAGAGGTACCCCTAGGGAATGAAGATATCAATGTTGTGGAAACAAATGCATTCATGAATATAACTTCTTTTGCTCCTTCTCATACGCCCTTCCCTACCCAAGAAACCCAAAATCCCTTTATGCCATCTTCCTCTTATCCTTCTAATGAACGCAATCAACTTCAATTTTAAGTCTCAAATGATGATACTTTTAACTTAGAAGATACAAATGAGCCTTGGGATGCTGTTAATAGTGAGAGTAATGAATTCGTTGAAGCTCCTTCTGAGGACGATTTGGGTGTTGACGAGGAGGCTCTAGCTAATGACATGACCTTAGGAAACATTCCAACAATCGTAGCTCCTACACCCTATGCACTGGTTCCCCCTCTAAATGAACACATTGAGGACAACTCTTGGAGGTCTTGGGATTGTGATACAACCTACACCGACGAAGGAGAGTTTCAAAAGGGTATGATGTTTGATAACAAGGATGCCTTGTTAGACGCGGTTAGATTGTATCACATTTGTAGGAACGTTGAGTACCGAACTGAGACTTCAAATCAAATTATGCTCACGTTGAAGTGTAAGAGAGGGTGTGGTTGGAGGCTTAGGGCTAGGAAGAGCTCCTATTCACCATCATGGGAGATTGTTACATATAAAGGGAAGCATGAGGGTTGTGTATTAAGTACTAAAAATGTGTCAGCTGGACTCATTCATTTGACATCTTCCGTGATTAACAATCTTATTAGAAGTTGTGTTGCTCAAGACCCATCAATTAAGGTCTCTGTCGTGCGTCAAATGGTAAAAGACCAATTTGGTGTCAAAGTGACCTATAAGCGGGCATGGTGTGCTAAATAGCAAGCCCTTCTCTCCATCTATGGTACATGGGAAGATTCTTATCCTCTTCTTCCACGATTCTTGAAGGCACTGCAGGTTTCAAACCCCGGAACCGTAGTTGAGTGGTTCTGTAAGGAAGATAATGATGTCGGTGTGTATGTCCGTCCTAGTATTAGAACTTTCCAACGCATGTTTTGGGCTTTCCAACCTAGTATTGAGGGATTCAAGTATTGCAAACCCGTTATTGCCATTGACGGAACACATTTGTATGGTAAGTATCGCCATACGTTGTTGACTGCGATTGCCCAAGATGGGAACAAGGGAATCTTCCCGCTTGCCTTTGCTTTGCTCGAAAAAGAATGCATAGCCGCGTGGTCTTGGTTTATGGCATGTGTTCGTAAGCATGTGATGCATAGTCCAAGGTTATGCGTTATTTCTGATAGACATGCGCGCATTCTAGCAACCATGGAGGAGCCGGGATGGCAACCTCCGAACGCCCATCATAGGTTTTGCTTGCGGCATTTGTTAAGTAACTTCAACTGTCAAATGGGTAATGTGAAGTTGAAGAAGATGTTTGGACGGACTGCAGAGCAAAGACAACCACATAAGGTGATCAAGGGATTGAAGGCCATTGGTGTTGCTAATCGAGAGGCTCTTTTTTGGATTGATCAAGTTGGTGATATGTGTAAATGGTCAATATGTCATGATGGAGGATATAGGTATGGTGTTACTAATACCAACTTGGCCGAAGTGTTCAATAACGTGATGAAGGGTGTACGTTTCTTGCCCATAACTACTCTTGTGGAGTTCACCTTCTATTGTGTAAATAATTACTTTGTTAAAAGACGCGAGAATGCGAACGTGTGGCTAATTAGGGGAAATAAATACACTTCACACGCCACTAGGATTATCACCCGTAACACCGAGAAGGCAAACTACCATGAGATCGTCGCATTTAACTACAGACGAGGCCTTTTCCAAGTTAAGACTGGACGTGGTAATAGAGGATCTGCCAAGGGTGGTAAAATACAAAGTGTAGATATGAGAGAGATGAAATGCACTTGTAACAAACCCTCCATATATCACTTACCTTGTTCTCATGTTCTTGCCGTATGTATTAAACGACACTTATCCTACGAGCGTTTTGTGGACTCCTGCTACACGACCCAGAGATATGTTAACACATATGAATCCATATTCTTGCCGTTGATTGATAAGAGGTCATAGCCTCAATACACCAGTGTTGAGGTGCTACACGATCCAGATCACATTCATGGATTAGGAAGACCTAAGTCCAGAAGGATCACAAACGAAATGGACGAAGGATCGCGGAGACGCAACGCTTGTCGACGGTGTGGTAGTGACGGTCACAACACTAGAACTTGCACGTCAAGGTAAACAGTACCTGTATTTGAGTATATAAACGTAAAGATTATCAAACAAATAAATAACATAAGTAAACAATTTGAGTACTGCTTAGTTATTGTTGAATTGCAGCAGAGATGGATCCAGCAGCTCTAGGCCCTCTCGACCCTAGTGTCCTTACAATGCAGCGAATCATAGGAGCAGTGTGCTATGGGATGTACAGGTTATTAAACTTACCCCTTTTGAATTTAGTACTTCATAATACTTTAACTTGAAGCTAACATAATATTTGGATTTAGGTGTCCGACACAGAGATCATATACACCAGGCATCCCGATTCAGCTTTGTGGGTGATTGACGCACGGATCGTCCCGTACCTTCAGCTTGCGAGGTTGCATGACTTTCACCTAATCGCGTGCGGGAGAGTCGATCGGGCGCTAGTCACGGCTTTAGTCGAGCGGTGGCGCCAGGAGACTCATACCTTCCACCTACCTATAGGTGAGGCTACCGTCACATTACTTGACGTAGCTGTGCTTACATAGCTTCCCATCAAGGGACATGCCGTGTGCATCGATGGACGCCAATTCGAAAGCTGGCAAGAGAAAGTTCATAGACTATTAGGAGTCCGACCTCCGGCAGAGGTAACCAAAGGGAGTAGCCTGCGCATAACATGGCTTGCACAAAACTTCTCGCACCTCCCTGAAGGTGCTGATGACGCCACCGTTGAGAGATACACTAGGGCGTATCTCTTTTATCTAATTGGTGCTGTCTTGTTCTCCGAAAAGACTGGCAACCGGGTACAACTATTGTACTTGACGTTGCTTGATGCGCCATAGGAGGTCATCTCCGAGTACAGCTGGGGTTCGGCAGCCCTAGTGTATCTGTACAGGAGACTTTGTGAAGCTTCACGGAAGAACGTGAAGGAGATCGTTGGGCCCCTGATTATTCTGCAGGTAATACTAAGTTTACATGTTACCGTTTTGTTTCATTTATTATATATTTTTGTGTTTCTTTTACTTACTTATAATGGTAATTCATAGCTTTGGGCGTGGGAGCACATTCTCATTGGTCAACCGATGAGGAGTGTGGGACATGGTGCATTTGCGCCACCAGTGCTTCCTCCCCCGCATGTGCCATATGGATCGTGGTGGTCCTTTGAAAGACGAACAAGGACCCACACTGGATCGGGCGTGGGGTTCTACCGCGATCAACTCGATCTACTACGAGCTGACCAGGTAACAACTTCACTACAACTTGTTTTGTAACTATCACATTGCGTATTTTATTAATCGAATTTTCACGTTTATTTTCGATGGGACCCTTACCCCACTGAGGCATACGTTGCATTGGCTCAGCACTTGGGCATATTGTTAGGGGCGTGGAGAGCATCTGTACCTCTGATCTGCTTCGACATAGTCGAAGTGCATCTCCCTAAGCGCGTACTGCGCCAATTTGGGATGGTATAGGGCATCCCGCCGCCATGTGACACAGAGGCGGAGCTCCACCACTCTCGCAAGGGTCGGGATCCCAAGAACTGACTATAGGTCAACTGGCGCCATGTCGCTCGTTGGGAGCACAGGCTAGAGTTGCTGGCCCAAGGTGTGTCGATCGACGCTGTAGGCGCACCTACTATGGCGGATTACATGCCGTGGTTCCTCTCCATCACTCGTCGATGGATGACACCACGAGGTATCATGGCGACAGCCCAGTACGCTCCCGCAGCACCGACGATGACACACTTTATAAGTATTCTTCAACATTGATTATTATCCATAGAACTTACACGTTATACATTTCATTAATACTTAAGTCTTACTGCAGGCACAAGGCATTCATCAGTCATCAGCTCCTCCCAAAAGGAGCCCGTACAGAAGATTGCCCAAGGCATACTCCTAGGCACGCAGTTTCAACACTTCATTTCGGAAGTGACTGCGCCCCACACCACTATGTACGAGTACGAGTCATATCCTCATCACCCCGACGTTCATCTTGAGGAGGTTGACTTAACGTGCCCAGACTACGGTGTCGGGTCATCACAGGGTGCCACATCATCACATTATCAATCACCTCTCCTACCCGAGCGTCATGCGACGGCCTCTTACTATCGTAGGAGGCGTCGTAAACCGTCACAGTTAGACAGGGTACAGAAGGAGGATTAGCATTAGAATACTGTTTGTATATATTGAACATTTGTACATACTCATTATTTGTAACATTTGGTCTTTTGTGTGTAAATTGTAACATATATGTAGATGTATATATTTTTATTGTATTATCACACGTTTATTATGAATGAAATGATGTTACGTACTCAGACTTTTCGGCGATGAATCATTCCGCCAAGAATGCAGTATGAATTTAATCAAAAACAAACAGACAATCATATTCAAATAAGGATGTTGCTACCGAACATTCAACACAATTTCAATCATGTTCAACAAATCCATATCAAATTACATACTTCATTCGTTAAGTTAAACTACCGTCGCTAACTAAGAAGGCTTCTTAAACTTTCTCATAATCCTTTCAATCTCTTCTTTCCTATGTGCCATATCATCCATTTGTCTCTTTAGATTAAATACCTCATCTTTAAGCTCTTTTTTTTCCTTTTCAAGCCGTATTATTAAGTCTCTCTGCCATTTTGTACCCTCCGGAGCAATCCATCTAAAGTATGTGCATCCTAATCCGTCAACCAAGTAGAAAGGGCAAGCAACAAATTCACGCCCTGGATCGAAGTCGCTCCAATCTGTATTAATCTCAACTTCATAACCACAATCACAAAGCTCTTCAATACAATGCTCCTTTTACATCTACATAATACATATAATATAGTAACGTAAGTGAACTTTCAAAAATAATATTAACATTTATAAATTCAGAGTAAAACTAACATAATACCTTATGTTACCTTTAAAAATTGATTGAAATGAAGAAGAATGATGTAGAATGGATATAATGAAGTATGCGAAATGATGGAGCTATTTATAGAACATCATTACAACGGCTATTTTCAAGTTCATAACGGCTATTTTTCTAATTAACGACAGCTACTTTAGTTCATAAAAAAAATAATAATAATTGGCTAAAGTCACTGTTACTAACAACGACTTTAGCCTTTTATTTTTTTTTGGGATCTTTCGCTGTTACTAACAGTGATTTAACCCGAGGCTAGGCTTGGATGTACGGACGCTTATTTTGGGAAATAAGTTTTCACAAAGCTTATTTTTGGAATTAAGTTGTTAAATAATCTTATTTTTTTCGAATTTTCTACTTGAGCCCATTACAAGACATGGGCTTATGAGTCAGCTATAAGAGAAAATGTGAAACAAAAAAGCAAAATTAACAAAAAAAAAAATTAAAAAAGAGTTTCGGGTAAAACTAATTCAAAAAATAAGTGTCTCTATATCTGAGCCTAAGGTTAGTTTAGTTCGCAGTTACTAAAAACGAACAAAAAAATTGGAAAAAAAAAGTCAAATTGTTTGTTCACAGTTAATAGTTGCGAACAAAAGGGAGACAATATCATACTGTTAGAAGAGACAAAAAAATGAAAATTACGTTTGTTCACAGTTACTAACTGCGAACAAACAAGTTTTTAATTTTTTTTGTCCCTCCTATTGTCATTAGACGCATATTTGTAAGATTAAGTTTACCTAAAGCTCATTTTTTTTTATTTTGCTTACTTTTGTTTCACATTTTTGCTATTTGATTTGTAATTACAAGACATGAGCTCAATTCTTAAATGAAATTATTTTGAAAATTTGAATTAAATTCTTAAACTAGTCAATGGGGAACTTATTTCCCAAAATAAGCACGAAATTCCCAAAGCCATGATTTGGTTTATTTCGCTGTTACTAACAATGAACAAAGCAAAAAGTCAATAAAAATCAAATACTTTGTTTGCTGTTAATAATAGCGAACAAAAATTGTGTTTTATAAATTGTTCAAGAATCAAATATTTGTTTGCTAAAACTAACAATGAACTAAGGTTTGACCCTGTTAAACCATCGCTTCCTTTGCTCGCTATTAGTAACAACTAACAAAGTGCTTGACTTTTAGTGAACAGACCTAAACCACAACTTTGGAAATTTCGTGCTTATTTCGGAGTTAAGTTTTCCCTATACCTAGTTTATGAATTTTTAATATAAATTTGCTTATTTTGTTTAAATTTTCAATGATTTCATGGTGAGACTACTCCAGTTGATTGGCCCATATACATTGGTTCTTCTCGTACAAGATGAGTTGAAAAAGTTTTTTAAATTTGGTCAGACCTTGTTAACCTATTATTAAGATTAGCGATGAACATAGAAGTTTTTCGTTGTTCTAAAACCAAATACCTTATGATCTAGATCCGAAAATCCAAATATTCAATTTTTCAAATAGTGAAATCATAATGATTTGGTTCCAATCCGAAAATAATAAAATAATTTCGTTTACTTTATTTTATAAAATTAAAATAAATTCATTAAAATTTCAATTGATTTTAGATAATTTTTGTTAATTTCGTTCAATTTTACTAAATTTTAGTTTATTCCACACTTTCAGATAATTTACTTCGATTAATTTAATTTATATTTAGTAAATTTATTTCAGTTCAATTTAATTAAATTTACATAATTTGATTTAAGTTAATTTCATTCATATAACTTCATTTAAGTAAATTTACTTGATTCAATAAATAAAATTGTACTCCTTCTTCCTATTTAGTATAGATTTTAACATTATAGTATTTAGGGTTTAGGGTTTAGGGTTTAGGGTTTAGGGTTTAGGGTTTAAAGGGTTTAGGGTTTAGGGTTTAGGGTTTTAGGGTTTAGGGTTTAGGGTTTAGGGTTTTAGGGTTTAAAGGGTTTAGGGTTTTAGGGTTTAGGGTTTAGGGTTTAGGGTTTTAGGGTTTAGGGTTTAGGGTTTAGGTTTTAGGGTTTAGGGTTTAGGGTTTAGGGTTTAGGGTTTAGGGTTTAGGGTTTAGGGTTTAGGGTTTAGGGTTTAGGGTTTAGGGTTTAGGGTTTAGGGTTTAGGGTTTAGGGTTTAGGGTTTAGGGTTTAGGGTTTAGGGTTTAGGGTTTAGGGTTTAGGGTTTAGGGTTTAGGGTTTAGGGTTTAGGGTTTAGGGTTTAGGGTTTAGGGTTTAGGGTTTAGGGTTTAGGGTTTTGGGTTTTGGGGTTTTGGGGTTTAGGGTTTAGGGTTTAGGGTTTAGGGTTTAGGGTTTAGGGTTTAGGGTTTAGGGTTTAGGGTTTAGGGTTTAGGGTTTAGGGTTTAGGGTTTAGGGTTTAGGGTTTAGGGTTTAGGGTTTAGGGTTTAGGGTTTAGGGTTTAGGGTTTAGGGTTTAGGGTTTAGGGTTTAGGGTTTAGGGTTTAGGGTTTAGGGTTTAGGGTTTAGGGTTTAGGGTTTAGGGTTTAGGGTTTAGGGTTTAGGGTTTAGGGTTTAGGGTTTAGGGTTTAGGGTTTAGGGTTTAGGGTTTAGGGTTTAGGGTTTAGGGTTTAGGGTTTAGGGTTTAGGGTTTAGGGTTTAGGGTTTAGGGTTTAGGGTTTAGGGTTTAGGGTTTAGGGTTTAGGGTTTAGGGTTTAGGGTTTAGGGTTTAGGGTTTAGGGTTTAGGGTTTAGGGTTTAGGGTTTAGGGTTTAGGGTTTAGGGTTTAGGGTTTAGGGTTTAGGGTTTAGGGTTTAGGGTTTAGGGTTTAGGGTTTAGGGTTTAGGGTTTAGGGTTTAGGGTTTAGGGTTTAGGGTTTAGGGTTTAGGGTTTAGGGTTTAGGGTTTAGGGTTTAGGGTTTAGGGTTTAGGGTTTAGGGTTTAGGGTTTAGGGTTTAGGGTTTAGGGTTTAGGGTTTAGGGTTTAGGGTTTAGGGTTTAGGGTTTAGGGTTTAGGGTTTAGGGTTTAGGGTTTAGGGTTTAGGGTTTAGGGTTTAGGGTTTAGGGTTTAGGGTTTAGGGTTTAGGGTTTAGGGTTTAGGGTTTAGGGTTTAGGGTTTAGGGTTTAGGGTTTAGGGTTTAGGGTTTAGGGTTTAGGGTTTAGGGTTTAGGGTTTAGGGTTTAGGGTTTAGGGTTTAGGGTTTAGGGTTTAGGGTTTAGGGTTTAGGGTTTAGGGTTTAGGGTTTAGGGTTTAGGGTTTAGGGTTTAGGGTTTAGGGTTTAGGGTTTAGGGTTTAGGGTTTAGGGTTTAGGGTTTAGGGTTTAGGGTTTAGGGTTTAGGGTTTAGGGTTTAGGGTTTAGGGTTTAGGGTTTAGGGTTTAGGGTTTAGGGTTTAGGGTTTAGGGTTTAGGGTTTAGGGTTTAGGGTTTAGGGTTTAGGGTTTAGGGTTTAGGGTTTAGGGTTTAGGGTTTAGGGTTTAGGGTTTAGGGTTTAGGGTTTAGGGTTTAGGGTTTAGGGTTTAGGGTTTAGGGTTTAGGGTTTAGGGTTTAGGGTTTAGGGTTTAGGGTTTAGGGTTTAGGGTTTAGGGTTTAGGGTTTAGGGTTTAGGGTTTAGGGTTTAGGGTTTAGGGTTTAGGGTTTAGGGTTTAGGGTTTAGGGTTTAGGGTTTAGGGTTTAGGGTTTAGGGTTTAGGGTTTAGGGTTTAGGGTTTAGGGTTTAGGGTTTAGGGTTTAGGGTTTAGGGTTTAGGGTTTAGGGTTTAGGGTTTAGGGTTTAGGGTTTAGGGTTTAGGGTTTAGGGTTTAGGGTTTAGGGTTTAGGGTTTAGGGTTTAGGGTTTAGGGTTTAGGGTTTAGGGTTTAGGGTTTAGGGTTTAGGGTTTAGGGTTTAGGGTTTAGGGTTTAGGGTTTAGGGTTTAGGGTTTAGGGTTTAGGGTTTAGGGTTTAGGGTTTAGGGTTTAGGGTTTAGGGTTTAGGGTTTAGGGTTTAGGGTTTAGGGTTTAGGGTTTAGGGTTTAGGGTTTAGGGTTTAGGGTTTAGGGTTTAGGGTTTAGGGTTTAGGGTTTAGGGTTTAGGGTTTAGGGTTTAGGGTTTAGGGTTTAGGGTTTAGGGTTTAGGGTTTAGGGTTTAGGGTTTAGGGTTTAGGGTTTAGGGTTTAGGGTTTAGGGTTTAGGGTTTAGGGTTTAGGGTTTAGGGTTTAGGGTTTAGGGTTTAGGGTTTAGGGTTTAGGGTTTAGGGTTTAGGGTTTAGGGTTTAGGGTTTAGGGTTTAGGGTTTAGGGTTTAGGGTTTAGGGTTTAGGGTTTAGGGTTTAGGGTTTAGGGTTTAGGGTTTAGGGTTTAGGGTTTAGGGTTTAGGGTTTAGGGTTTAGGGTTTAGGGTTTAGGGTTTAGGGTTTAGGGTTTAGGGTTTAGGGTTTAGGGTTTAGGGTTTAGGGTTTAGGGTTTAGGGTTTAGGGTTTAGGGTTTAGGGTTTAGGGTTTAGGGTTTAGGGTTTAGGGTTTAGGGTTTAGGGTTTAGGGTTTAGGGTTTAGGGTTTAGGGTTTAGGGTTTAGGGTTTAGGGTTTAGGGTTTAGGGTTTAGGGTTTAGGGTTTAGGGTTTAGGGTTTAGGGTTTAGGGTTTAGGGTTTAGGGTTTAGGGTTTAGGGTTTAGGGTTTAGGGTTTAGGGTTTAGGGTTTAGGGTTTAGGGTTTAGGGTTTAGGGTTTAGGGTTTAGGGTTTAGGGTTTAGGGTTTAGGGTTTAGGGTTTAGGGTTTAGGGTTTAGGGTTTAGGGTTTAGGGTTTAGGGTTTAGGGTTTAGGGTTTAGGGTTTAGGGTTTAGGGTTTAGGGTTTAGGGTTTAGGGTTTAGGGTTTAGGGTTTAGGGTTTAGGGTTTAGGGTTTAGGGTTTAGGGTTTAGGGTTTAGGGTTTAGGGTTTAGGGTTTAGGGTTTAGGGTTTAGGGTTTAGGGTTTAGGGTTTAGGGTTTAGGGTTTAGGGTTTAGGGTTTAGGGTTTAGGGTTTAGGGTTTAGGGTTTAGGGTTTAGGGTTTAGGGTTTAGGGTTTAGGGTTTAGGGTTTAGGGTTTAGGGTTTAGGGTTTAGGGTTTAGGGTTTAGGGTTTAGGGTTTAGGGTTTAGGGTTTAGGGTTTAGGGTTTAGGGTTTAGGGTTTAGGGTTTAGGGTTTAGGGTTTAGGGTTTAGGGTTTAGGGTTTAGGGTTTAGGGTTTAGGGTTTAGGGTTTAGGGTTTAGGGTTTAGGGTTTAGGGTTTAGGGTTTAGGGTTTAGGGTTTAGGGTTTAGGGTTTAGGGTTTAGGGTTTAGGGTTTAGGGTTTAGGGTTTAGGGTTTAGGGTTTAGGGTTTAGGGTTTAGGGTTTAGGGTTTAGGGTTTAGGGTTTAGGGTTTAGGGTTTAGGGTTTAGGGTTTAGGGTTTAGGGTTTAGGGTTTAGGGTTTAGGGTTTAGGGTTTAGGGTTTAGGGTTTAGGGTTTAGGGTTTAGGGTTTAGGGTTTAGGGTTTAGGGTTTAGGGTTTAGGGTTTAGGGTTTAGGGTTTAGGGTTTAGGGTTTAGGGTTTAGGGTTTAGGGTTTAGGGTTTAGGGTTTAGGGTTTAGGGTTTAGGGTTTAGGGTTTAGGGTTTAGGGTTTAGGGTTTAGGGTTTAGGGTTTAGGGTTTAGGGTTTAGGGTTTAGGGTTTAGGGTTTAGGGTTTAGGGTTTAGGGTTTAGGGTTTAGGGTTTAGGGTTTAGGGTTTAGGGTTTAGGGTTTAGGGTTTAGGGTTTAGGGTTTAGGGTTTAGGGTTTAGGGTTTAGGGTTTAGGGTTTAGGGTTTAGGGTTTAGGGTTTAGGGTTTAGGGTTTAGGGTTTAGGGTTTAGGGTTTAGGGTTTAGGGTTTAGGGTTTAGGGTTTAGGGTTTAGGGTTTAGGGTTTAGGGTTTAGGGTTTAGGGTTTAGGGTTTAGGGTTTAGGGTTTAGGGTTTAGGGTTTAGGGTTTAGGGTTTAGGGTTTAGGGTTTAGGGTTTAGGGTTTAGGGTTTAGGGTTTAGGGTTTAGGGTTTAGGGTTTAGGGTTTAGGGTTTAGGGTTTAGGGTTTAGGGTTTAGGGTTTAGGGTTTAGGGTTTAGGGTTTAGGGTTTAGGGTTTAGGGTTTAGGGTTTAGGGTTTAGGGTTTAGGGTTTAGGGTTTAGGGTTTAGGGTTTAGGGTTTAGGGTTTAGGGTTTAGGGTTTAGGGTTTAGGGTTTAGGGTTTAGGGTTTAGGGTTTAGGGTTTAGGGTTTAGGGTTTAGGGTTTAGGGTTTAGGGTTTAGGGTTTAGGGTTTAGGGTTTAGGGTTTAGGGTTTAGGGTTTAGGGTTTAGGGTTTAGGGTTTAGGGTTTAGGGTTTAGGGTTTAGGGTTTAGGGTTTAGGGTTTAGGGTTTAGGGTTTAGGGTTTAGGGTTTAGGGTTTAGGGTTTAGGGTTTAGGGTTTAGGGTTTAGGGTTTAGGGTTTAGGGTTTAGGGTTTAGGGTTTAGGGTTTAGGGTTTAGGGTTTAGGGTTTAGGGTTTAGGGTTTAGGGTTTAGGGTTTAGGGTTTAGGGTTTAGGGTTTAGGGTTTAGGGTTTAGGGTTTAGGGTTTAGGGTTTAGGGTTTAGGGTTTAGGGTTTAGGGTTTAGGGTTTAGGGTTTAGGGTTTAGGGTTTAGGGTTTAGGGTTTAGGGTTTAGGGTTTAGGGTTTAGGGTTTAGGGTTTAGGGTTTAGGGTTTAGGGTTTAGGGTTTAGGGTTTAGGGTTTAGGGTTTAGGGTTTAGGGTTTAGGGTTTAGGGTTTAGGGTTTAGGGTTTAGGGTTTAGGGTTTAGGGTTTAGGGTTTAGGGTTTAGGGTTTAGGGTTTAGGGTTTAGGGTTTAGGGTTTAGGGTTTAGGGTTTAGGGTTTAGGGTTTAGGGTTTAGGGTTTAGGGTTTAGGGTTTAGGGTTTAGGGTTTAGGGTTTAGGGTTTAGGGTTTAGGGTTTAGGGTTTAGGGTTTAGGGTTTAGGGTTTAGGGTTTAGGGTTTAGGGTTTAGGGTTTAGGGTTTAGGGTTTAGGGTTTAGGGTTTAGGGTTTAGGGTTTAGGGTTTAGGGTTTAGGGTTTAGGGTTTAGGGTTTAGGGTTTAGGGTTTAGGGTTTAGGGTTTAGGGTTTAGGGTTTAGGGTTTAGGGTTTAGGGTTTAGGGTTTAGGGTTTAGGGTTTAGGGTTTAGGGTTTAGGGTTTAGGGTTTAGGGTTTAGGGTTTAGGGTTTAGGGTTTAGGGTTTAGGGTTTAGGGTTTAGGGTTTAGGGTTTAGGGTTTAGGGTTTAGGGTTTAGGGTTTAGGGTTTAGGGTTTAGGGTTTAGGGTTTAGGGTTTAGGGTTTAGGGTTTAGGGTTTAGGGTTTAGGGTTTAGGGTTTAGGGTTTAGGGTTTAGGGTTTAGGGTTTAGGGTTTAGGGTTTAGGGTTTAGGGTTTAGGGTTTAGGGTTTAGGGTTTAGGGTTTAGGGTTTAGGGTTTAGGGTTTAGGGTTTAGGGTTTAGGGTTTAGGGTTTAGGGTTTAGGGTTTAGGGTTTAGGGTTTAGGGTTTAGGGTTTAGGGTTTAGGGTTTAGGGTTTAGGGTTTAGGGTTTAGGGTTTAGGGTTTAGGGTTTAGGGTTTAGGGTTTAGGGTTTAGGGTTTAGGGTTTAGGGTTTAGGGTTTAGGGTTTAGGGTTTAGGGTTTAGGGTTTAGGGTTTAGGGTTTAGGGTTTAGGGTTTAGGGTTTAGGGTTTAGGGTTTAGGGTTTAGGGTTTAGGGTTTAGGGTTTAGGGTTTAGGGTTTAGGGTTTAGGGTTTAGGGTTTAGGGTTTAGGGTTTAGGGTTTAGGGTTTAGGGTTTAGGGTTTAGGGTTTAGGGTTTAGGGTTTAGGGTTTAGGGTTTAGGGTTTAGGGTTTAGGGTTTAGGGTTTAGGGTTTAGGGTTTAGGGTTTAGGGTTTAGGGTTTAGGGTTTAGGGTTTAGGGTTTAGGGTTTAGGGTTTAGGGTTTAGGGTTTAGGGTTTAGGGTTTAGGGTTTAGGGTTTAGGGTTTAGGGTTTAGGGTTTAGGGTTTAGGGTTTAGGGTTTAGGGTTTAGGGTTTAGGGTTTAGGGTTTAGGGTTTAGGGTTTAGGGTTTAGGGTTTAGGGTTTAGGGTTTAGGGTTTAGGGTTTAGGGTTTAGGGTTTAGGGTTTAGGGTTTAGGGTTTAGGGTTTAGGGTTTAGGGTTTAGGGTTTAGGGTTTAGGGTTTAGGGTTTAGGGTTTAGGGTTTAGGGTTTAGGGTTTAGGGTTTAGGGTTTAGGGTTTAGGGTTTAGGGTTTAGGGTTTAGGGTTTAGGGTTTAGGGTTTAGGGTTTAGGGTTTAGGGTTTAGGGTTTAGGGTTTAGGGTTTAGGGTTTAGGGTTTAGGGTTTAGGGTTTAGGGTTTAGGGTTTAGGGTTTAGGGTTTAGGGTTTAGGGTTTAGGGTTTAGGGTTTAGGGTTTAGGGTTTAGGGTTTAGGGTTTAGGGTTTAGGGTTTAGGGTTTAGGGTTTAGGGTTTAGGGTTTAGGGTTTAGGGTTTAGGGTTTAGGGTTTAGGGTTTAGGGTTTAGGGTTTAGGGTTTAGGGTTTAGGGTTTAGGGTTTAGGGTTTAGGGTTTAGGGTTTAGGGTTTAGGGTTTAGGGTTTAGGGTTTAGGGTTTAGGGTTTAGGGTTTAGGGTTTAGGGTTTAGGGTTTAGGGTTTAGGGTTTAGGGTTTAGGGTTTAGGGTTTAGGGTTTAGGGTTTAGGGTTTAGGGTTTAGGGTTTAGGGTTTAGGGTTTAGGGTTTAGGGTTTAGGGTTTAGGGTTTAGGGTTTAGGGTTTAGGGTTTAGGGTTTAGGGTTTAGGGTTTAGGGTTTAGGGTTTAGGGTTTAGGGTTTAGGGTTTAGGGTTTAGGGTTTAGGGTTTAGGGTTTAGGGTTTAGGGTTTAGGGTTTAGGGTTTAGGGTTTAGGGTTTAGGGTTTAGGGTTTAGGGTTTAGGGTTTAGGGTTTAGGGTTTAGGGTTTAGGGTTTAGGGTTTAGGGTTTAGGGTTTAGGGTTTAGGGTTTAGGGTTTAGGGTTTAGGGTTTAGGGTTTAGGGTTTAGGGTTTAGGGTTTAGGGTTTAGGGTTTAGGGTTTAGGGTTTAGGGTTTAGGGTTTAGGGTTTAGGGTTTAGGGTTTAGGGTTTAGGGTTTAGGGTTTAGGGTTTAGGGTTTAGGGTTTAGGGTTTAGGGTTTAGGGTTTAGGGTTTAGGGTTTAGGGTTTAGGGTTTAGGGTTTAGGGTTTAGGGTTTAGGGTTTAGGGTTTAGGGTTTAGGGTTTAGGGTTTAGGGTTTAGGGTTTAGGGTTTAGGGTTTAGGGTTTAGGGTTTAGGGTTTAGGGTTTAGGGTTTAGGGTTTAGGGTTTAGGGTTTAGGGTTTAGGGTTTAGGGTTTAGGGTTTAGGGTTTAGGGTTTAGGGTTTAGGGTTTAGGGTTTAGGGTTTAGGGTTTAGGGTTTAGGGTTTAGGGTTTAGGGTTTAGGGTTTAGGGTTTAGGGTTTAGGGTTTAGGGTTTAGGGTTTAGGGTTTAGGGTTTAGGGTTTAGGGTTTAGGGTTTAGGGTTTAGGGTTTAGGGTTTAGGGTTTAGGGTTTAGGGTTTAGGGTTTAGGGTTTAGGGTTTAGGGTTTAGGGTTTAGGGTTTAGGGTTTAGGGTTTAGGGTTTAGGGTTTAGGGTTTAGGGTTTAGGGTTTAGGGTTTAGGGTTTAGGGTTTAGGGTTTAGGGTTTAGGGTTTAGGGTTTAGGGTTTAGGGTTTAGGGTTTAGGGTTTAGGGTTTAGGGTTTAGGGTTTAGGGTTTAGGGTTTAGGGTTTAGGGTTTAGGGTTTAGGGTTTAGGGTTTAGGGTTTAGGGTTTAGGGTTTAGGGTTTAGGGTTTAGGGTTTAGGGTTTAGAGGTTTAGGGTTTAGGGTTTAGGGTTTAGGGTTTAGGGTTTAGGGTTTAGGGTTTAGGGTTTAGGGTTTAGGGTTTAGGGTTTAGGGTTTAGGGTTTAGGGTTTAGGGTTTAGGGTTTAGGGTTTAGGGTTTAGGGTTTAGGGTTTAGGGTTTAGGGTTTAGGGTTTAGGGTTTAGGGTTTAGGGTTTAGGGTTTAGGGTTTAGGGTTTAGGGTTTAGGGTTTAGGGTTTAGGGTTTAGGGTTTAGGGTTTAGGGTTTAGGGTTTAGGGTTTAGGGTTTAGGGTTTAGGGTTTAGGGTTTAGGGTTTAGGGTTTAGGGTTTAGGGTTTAGGGTTTAGGGTTTAGGGTTTAGGGTTTAGGGTTTAGGGTTTAGGGTTTAGGGTTTAGGGTTTAGGGTTTAGGGTTTAGGGTTTAGGGTTTAGGGTTTAGGGTTTAGGGTTTAGGGTTTAGGGTTTAGGGTTTAGGGTTTAGGGTTTAGGGTTTAGGGTTTAGGGTTTAGGGTTTAGGGTTTAGGGTTTAGGGTTTAGGGTTTAGGGTTTAGGGTTTAGGGTTTAGGGTTTAGGGTTTAGGGTTTAGGGTTTAGGGTTTAGGGTTTAGGGTTTAGGGTTTAGGGTTTAGGGTTTAGGGTTTAGGGTTTAGGGTTTAGGGTTTAGGGTTTAGGGTTTAGGGTTTAGGGTTTAGGGTTTAGGGTTTAGGGTTTAGGGTTTAGGGTTTAGGGTTTAGGGTTTAGGGTTTAGGGTTTAGGGTTTAGGGTTTAGGGTTTAGGGTTTAGGGTTTAGGGTTTAGGGTTTAGGGTTTAGGGTTTAGGGTTTAGGGTTTAGGGTTTAGGGTTTAGGGTTTAGGGTTTAGGGTTTAGGGTTTAGGGTTTAGGGTTTAGGGTTTAGGGTTTAGGGTTTAGGGTTTAGGGTTTAGGGTTTAGGGTTTAGGGTTTAGGGTTTAGGGTTTAGGGTTTAGGGTTTAGGGTTTAGGGTTTAGGGTTTAGGGTTTAGGGTTTAGGGTTTAGGGTTTAGGGTTTAGGGTTTAGGGTTTAGGGTTTAGGGTTTAGGGTTTAGGGTTTAGGGTTTAGGGTTTAGGGTTTAGGGTTTAGGGTTTAGGGTTTAGGGTTTAGGGTTTAGGGTTTAGGGTTTAGGGTTTAGGGTTTAGGGTTTAGGGTTTAGGGTTTAGGGTTTAGGGTTTAGGGTTTAGGGTTTAGGGTTTAGGGTTTAGGGTTTAGGGTTTAGGGTTTAGGGTTTAGGGTTTAGGGTTTAGGGTTTAGGGTTTAGGGTTTAGGGTTTAGGGTTTAGGGTTTAGGGTTTAGGGTTTAGGGTTTAGGGTTTAGGGTTTAGGGTTTAGGGTTTAGGGTTTAGGGTTTAGGGTTTAGGGTTTAGGGTTTAGGGTTTAGGGTTTAGGGTTTAGGGTTTAGGGTTTAGGGTTTAGGGTTTAGGGTTTAGGGTTTAGGGTTTAGGGTTTAGGGTTTAGGGTTTAGGGTTTAGGGTTTAGGGTTTAGGGTTTAGGGTTTAGGGTTTAGGGTTTAGGGTTTAGGGTTTAGGGTTTAGGGTTTAGGGTTTAGGGTTTAGGGTTTAGGGTTTAGGGTTTA
>NC_080056.1:0-2500 GCF_026212465.1 Amaranthus tricolor
AAACCCTAAACCCTAAACCCTAAACCCTAAACCCTAAACCCTAAACCCTAAACCCTAAACCCTAAACCCTAAACCCTAAACCCTAAACCCTAAACCCTAAACCCTAAACCCTAAACCCTAAACCCTAAACCCTAAACCCTAAACCCTAAACCCTAAACCCTAAACCCTAAACCCTAAACCCTAAACCCTAAACCCTAAACCCTAAACCCTAAACCCTAAACCCTAAACCCTAAACCCTAAACCCTAAACCCTAAACCCTAAACCCTAAACCCTAAACCCTAAACCCTAAACCCTAAACCCTAAACCCTAAACCCTAAACCCTAAACCCTAAACCCTAAACCCTAAACCCTAAACCCTAAACCCTAAACCCTAAACCCTAAACCCTAAACCCTAAACCCTAAACCCTAAACCCTAAACCCTAAACCCTAAACCCTAAACCCTAAACCCTAAACCCTAAACCCTAAACCCTAAACCCTAAACCCTAAACCCTAAACCCTAAACCCTAAACCCTAAACCCTAAACCCTAAACCCTAAACCCTAAACCCTAAACCCTAAACCCTAAACCCTAAACCCTAAACCCTAAACCCTAAACCCTAAACCCTAAACCCTAAACCCTAAACCCTAAACCCTAAACCCTAAACCCTAAACCCTAAACCCTAAACCCTAAACCCTAAACCCTAAACCCTAAACCCTAAACCCTAAACCCTAAACCCTAAACCCTAAACCCTAAACCCTAAACCCTAAACCCTAAACCCTAAACCCTAAACCCTAAACCCTAAACCCTAAACCCTAAACCCTAAACCCTAAACCCTAAACCCTAAACCCTAAACCCTAAACCCTAAACCCTAAACCCTAAACCCTAAACCCTAAACCCTAAACCCTAAACCCTAAACCCTAAACCCTAAACCCTAAACCCTAAACCCTAAACCCTAAACCCTAAACCCTAAACCCTAAACCCTAAACCCTAAACCCTAAACCCTAAACCCTAAACCCTAAACCCTAAACCCTAAACCCTAAACCCTAAACCCTAAACCCTAAACCCTAAACCCTAAACCCTAAACCCTAAACCCTAAACCCTAAACCCTAAACCCTAAACCCTAAACCCTAAACCCTAAACCCTAAACCCTAAACCCTAAACCCTAAACCCTAAACCCTAAACCCTAAACCCTAAACCCTAAACCCTAAACCCTAAACCCTAAACCCTAAACCCTAAACCCTAAACCCTAAACCCTAAACCCTAAACCCTAAACCCTAAACCCTAAACCCTAAACCCTAAACCCTAAACCCTAAACCCTAAACCCTAAACCCTAAACCCTAAACCCTAAACCCTAAACCCTAAACCCTAAACCCTAAACCCTAAACCCTAAACCCTAAACCCTAAACCCTAAACCCTAAACCCTAAACCCTAAACCCTAAACCCTAAACCCTAAACCCTAAACCCTAAACCCTAAACCCTAAACCCTAAACCCTAAACCCTAAACCCTAAACCCTAAACCCTAAACCCTAAACCCTAAACCCTAAACCCTAAACCCTAAACCCTAAACCCTAAACCCTAAACCCTAAACCCTAAACCCTAAACCCTAAACCCTAAACCCTAAACCCTAAACCCTAAACCCTAAACCCTAAACCCTAAACCCTAAACCCTAAACCCTAAACCCTAAACCCTAAACCCTAAACCCTAAACCCTAAACCCTAAACCCTAAACCCTAAACCCTAAACCCTAAACCCTAAACCCTAAACCCTAAACCCTAAACCCTAAACCCTAAACCCTAAACCCTAAACCCTAAACCCTAAACCCTAAACCCTAAACCCTAAACCCTAAACCCTAAACCCTAAACCCTAAACCCTAAACCCTAAACCCTAAACCCTAAACCCTAAACCCTAAACCCTAAACCCTAAACCCTAAACCCTAAACCCTAAACCCTAAACCCTAAACCCTAAACCCTAAACCCTAAACCCTAAACCCTAAACCCTAAACCCTAAACCCTAAACCCTAAACCCTAAACCCTAAACCCTAAACCCTAAACCCTAAACCCTAAACCCTAAACCCTAAACCCTAAACCCTAAACCCTAAACCCTAAACCCTAAACCCTAAACCCTAAACCCTAAACCCTAAACCCTAAACCCTAAACCCTAAACCCTAAACCCTAAACCCTAAACCCTAAACCCTAAACCCTAAACCCTAAACCCTAAACCCTAAACCCTAAACCCTAAACCCTAAACCCTAAACCCTAAACCCTAAACCCTAAACCCTAAACCCTAAACCCTAAACCCTAAACCCTAAACCCTAAACCCTAAACCCTAAACCCTAAACCCTAAACCCTAAACCCTAAACCCTAAACCCTAAACCCTAAACCCTAAACCCTAAACCCTAAACCCTAAACCCTAAACCCTAAACCCTAAACCCTAAACCCTAAACCCTAAACCCTAAACCCTAAACCCTAAACCCTAAACCCTAAACCCTAAACCCTAAACCCTAAACCCTAAACCCTAAACCCTA
>NC_080056.1:765000-922500 GCF_026212465.1 Amaranthus tricolor
TTTGACTATATCACTTTCTTGCTCCTTTATCCCAAGTTATGGAGGTTTCCCAAGTTATTTGGGAATATTCCATGAATGAGAACTTTAGGGCTTTATCAAGCCACCAACATAATCACGTGCAATTCCTCCTTCCTAGTTATATTATATTATATTAATATTATATTATATCATATTACTACTAAAAGCCCATAATTTATGGACATATATTTAGTGTTTGGAGTAATTTGTCTCTAATTTTTGGCTAAATATAGAAATTACTTACCGTTTTTGGAAAGCATTTTAGTACCATTCTCAATCTTATGTTAAATTTATGTCTTCAATCATATTTACCAAATACCAACAAGTTTGCATTCAAATTGTGTTGGCCAAGAAAAAATTGTTAAGAGTATCATAGCTAATGTAGAATTAATATTTGTAATAGGATTTATATCTAAGATTTAGATGTATATAGAGTACATATAATTCATACTTTATATGGTAATGATTTAAGAAAATGATATATATTTGAAAATAAGAGGGATAAAAAGACAATAGGATGATAGAAAAAACAAGTAGACAAGTTAAAAGGGATTATAATTGGTTCTTTTGGCTGGAGAACTTTCCTTTCAACTTTGTGAAAGGAGTTTCATTTTCACCATCTAACGAAAAAGTGTTGTATGAGCATTGAGTCTTAGGAAAGATCGTGTGATGGACATTGAGATTAGGTTAAATATGTATGAGGCTTAGCAAGTTAAAAGGTGCAATTGTGCAAAGTAGGTGAATATAATGTTTTTGGGAGAAAAGTCGAATCGACTTTCATTGGAGGGAACAAAAAGTCGACTTGCTTTTAAGTGCGTATCAAAGCTTTGGCTTCACAAAAAAAGCAAACTCGATACTTTGGCTAGCCATCAGAAAGTCGACTTGGCTTTTCATGCTGTCGTGTTTTTCAATTTGCTCTATTTTGATTTACATGTAATTATATTAGTTTGTTATAAATTAAACACTCCTAAACATTAGTTTAGTTAATTAAACACTCCTAAACATTAGTTTAGGTATATAACTATTTATTCTATTCTATACTTATAAATTGTAATCCTCACCTCTTGCCCTAATCTCTTCTACTCTAGCTAGAATTGCAATTAATACCTTCATTGAAATTCTTTTTAGAGATATTAATATTTAATAAGTGTAATAATATGTGTGTCAAATTAAATAGGACACATAGATTGAGACAGTGAAATATGTTGCATAATTTGATATAATATTTGAATCATAGCTTAAGCAAATCCTATATAATAGGAAGACATAGTCACCTAATTAGGCTTAACCTTTTCTCTAATTGGTTTGCAAGAAGAGTGCTTTATATATATATATATATATATATATATATATATATATATATATATATATATATATATATCATTTTTTATTAATGTCCTCCAAATTATTTTCAGTCCTACTAATCCACTTTTTAAGTATTATAAACTCTAACTTTCGATCTAACTTACATATTTTCTTCTTATCTTTCTTTATTATTTGTGGTGCAGCTAGTTTCTTGAGAGACCGTTTTTTGTAGAGATATATCTTAAGCTCAGCCCATAAAAGATTAATCTTTACTCACCGTATTCTTAATGCCTACTTACATTATTTTTAATGCTTACAAATTTTATCCTTAATGCCTACTTTCAATATCTTAAATGTCTACTTACATCATTTTTAATATCTACTTGCAATATTTTAAAAAATATATAATGAGCCGACCTAATTAAAAATGGTTTCTCAAAGAAACCTTCTTTAAAAAAAAAAAAATGTGTGTTTGTGGTATTATTTCCTAGGTTTTTTTATTATTTGTTTTTAATATTTTTATTCTCCAAATGAAAATAACTATTATACCCTTTTTCTCCCTTTTAACTTCTTGTCCTAGATGAATAGAAATGGAAAATATAGTGTCTTTTTCAGGAGTTTTTCCTCAAATGGGAACATTCATAATTAAGACAATTTGTTAGATTTGCATTACATTTTCTGGGTCATTTTCCAATTTTTTCCTGGTAAAGTTTTAATCTTTTTAATGATCCTGTATCAAAAAAGAAAAAAAAATTGTTAGCTTCAAATGGCAGAATGTGATTCTGATGGAATTTTCTAACCATCATTAATTAATTTCCTGGTGGGTATCTCTCATTCTTTCTTATTTCTCCTCTGTATGTTGTTTGACCAAATAATACTGTTTTTTTGTTAATTAATTAATTAATTAATTAAAATAGTATAGTTTTCAGTACTGTGATTCTATATTTAAGCAACAAACCTTTAATTAATTTACTTTGGGTTTTTTTTGGGTTGTAAGGTTTTTCTTTACCCCAAAATCCCTCCTTTTTTTCTTCTCCCTAAAACCCTTTTTTTTTTTGGCTTTTTTTTACAATGATTTAATGTTTAATCAGTGATTCTCTTGCAGGGGTTCAGTTACTTTGGCTTGCATGTGTTTTTGGAAAGACTTATCTTGTTGATTCTTCAATTTTTTGATGTAATAGTTGATGTTTGTTATAAGAAGATTAAAGGGTTTTCCTGCATTGCTCTTAAACATTTCATCAAGTTGATTAATTTGTATTTGAGATTTAGATTCTAGGTTTATGTAATTTAGGGGTGAAATAAACATATAGATGTGTTTACATGATAGTCATTAAGTTTTAGTGAGTTTTGTGTGATTTGATTTAATGGGTACACAAACAATGGGATCTCAAGGTGGTATTGGTGATTCTTCATTTACAAAGGTTCCAACTTTACCTAGACAAGGCTCTTTGTATAGTCTTACACTTGATGAGGTTGAAAATCAGTTGGGAAATTTGGGAAAACCTTTAAGTAGCATGAATCTTGATGAACTTCTTAGGAATGTGAGGAATGTGTGGACAGTGGAAACCGGGGGAAGTAGTAATATTGATGATGGTGTTCAAAATCTTAATCAAGGAGCTCCTGGACCGTCGCTTAATCGACAATCGAGTTTTAATTTATCCGGGGATTTAAGTAAGAAGACGGTTGATGAAGTGTGGAGGGAGATTCAACAGGTTAAGAAGAGTAGTCAGGAGAGGAATCCTGAGAGGCAAAATACATTGGGGGAGATGACATTGGAGGAATTCTTGGTTGAAGCCGGGGTTGTTATGGATGTCGTAGGTGGTGGTGGAAATGGGAATGGGGTTGAAGCCGGGAATGTTGATCCGAATGGTGGGCGACACTCGAATGTTCCGCAACATGGTCAGTGGATGCCATACCAGCTGCTTCCGCAACAGCAGCATCATAGTATGATGACAATGTTTATGCCGGGACATGGACATCATGTCCCGCAACCTCTTGCTATGAGTGGGGGAGCACTTCCGGATAGTGCTTATCCGGATGCTCAACTGGCGGTTTCGACTACTCCTTTGATGGGAACGGTGTCGGATACGCAGGCTATTAGTCGGAAAAGGCATGCTCCTGGTGATGTGGTTGAGAGGACGGTTGAAAGGAGGCAGAAACGGATGATTAAGAATAGGGAATCTGCTGCACGTTCACGAGCTAGGAAACAGGTTGAATTTGGCTTCCTGTTTAGTTTATTGTTATGCATGCATTCAAATTTGATATTCTGACATTTTGTTTTGTGATCCATTTGGTATTTTGTATTGTAAAATTTTCATTTTAGTTCGTCATGCTCATAACGAAGTTGTGGTTGTGATGGACAGGCATATACCCATGAGTTGGAAAACAAAGTTTCACGGCTAGAAGAGGAGAACGAGAGGCTACGAAGAATGAGGGTATGTTCATGTTGTTTTCTTCTGAAACCCTATTTAGTTATATTCATGGCTATGTAATTTGCATTTTAGAAAGCCCTCGTTTCGAGTTGATGAAGCATCTGCTCAACAAATAGTGCTACTCAAGTTTTTTTTTCTATTTTTGAAGGGGAAAGTTGGCCCAATGTCACATGATTCGCTAATCTTTTTGCGAATTGCAAAGCGCAAACAGCGAATTTTGGTCGGTTTTGGGTTATTTTTGAACCGTTTTGAGTGAATCGTGAATTCTAAAAAGAGAATCAACTAGCGAATTATGTAATACTGGTTGGGCCATTTATGGGATAGTCGGTAACCTGTGTGCCTATTTAATATGCACACTCTTAAGTAGAGTCCCCTCTTATTTGGAATCTAGCTGTTGTGTTTGTGTATCTATCTAAGTGAAGTTCTTGACACCTCACATCTCTAACTGATGTTTTATCAAAGAAAATTGGCGTTTGGTTTTATGGCAAGATATTTGAATTCTCGTTTCGTGGTCTTTTTGAACAGTTTCCTCGTTAAAGCATAAGCTAGTCGCATTCCTTTAGGCATAGGAAAAAGCCGTTCTGGGGACTTATTTTGCGTACAAGTTTTTAAAATTAGGAACTTAAGTAGTGATATTACATTTTGAGCTCAATGTTCCGTTGAAGTCAATTGAAACTACTTGCGAATGCAGCATCTTCTTGTGGGGGAGTTTTGTTGTAATCTAGAGTCTTGGTTTTTACGCCTTCTCTCGTCTCTCGTCTTTCCTCTTGCTATGAATTTTCACCAGTAGTTAAGCAACGGTTGGCTTTTATATTGATAATAATTGATTGAAACTTCTGCACGGCTTGATTTATTTTGGTTCATGTAGCCGACCTCTTATAGTTGGGATCAAGGTTTTAGCATTGTTGTTGCCGAACTTTGTTACATAACAATTGTCAACGGCCATTGGTAGATTGGGGAGTGAATAAAGATGCAGTATTGAATATCAATACCATTACATCTAAAACAAATACGCTCAGTATAACATCTCAGCGCATGGTCTATTGAAATTTCATAAACAAGTTATGTCCGATAGAGTATATAGCATATTCTTGAGCTACAATTATCAGCTTATGCTTAAGTTTATATTTGAAACCCCTAGGATATGTTATATATTTTATCACACAAAGCTGATGGTTGAAGTCCAAAATATATTATATACTCTATCTTGCCCACTCTATCACGCCCCTCCCCCTTTAAGTTGATGGTTGAAGCTCCAAAATATATTATATACTCTATCATGCCCCCTTTAAGCTGATGATTGAAGCTAAAAAATAGGTTACATACTCCATCACTATTATTGTATTGATGCATTTAACAAGTTACAAAGGATATGTAGCTTCCTTTTCCTTCTATGGATTAGTTAGAAGCTCGGAATCAAATTCAATCTATCTTTTTGGGATTTATGATTCGTTTGTCGTGACTCGTGAACCATTACATGTTTAAGTTATGATATTTGTAATCCAATAAACCACGCGATTATAGTCTGATCCTTCATGCTTTTTTTTTGTCAGGAGATAGAGAAGGCGTTGCCAAGTGTTCCTCCTCCACAGCCCAAGTTCCAACTTAGACGAACAAGTTCAGCGCCTCTCTAGGATTTGCTTACAAGCAGCCGTTCGATGCAAATGAAAAATCATGGTTCGAATTTGTCCGAAGTTTTTAGTGTTTACAACTCGTATTTCTCTCCCCTCCCCCTTTTTCTCCATAAATCTGTCACAGTTCCTTCACTTGGCCTGGAAATGCTGCTGATTTTCCTAGTTTCTTTTTTTTCTTCTATTTTTTTAGAATTCCTTTGTGAGTATCCTGTGTATGTACATTTTTAAGCACCAATTTACCTTCAGAAAAATTGCAAAAAAAAACAAGGAAAAAAATCGTAGATCGATCTTTATGAAGCGTTTCTCAGGAACCCTTTGCTGAAAATTTCTTTCGACTTTCAATAACATCTACGGTATAACTGGCGAGCGATCTGTAATTTTATTGCTGGTATGATCAAGACATTCATTTGGGAAAGAGATAGTTCGTATCGTATGGGAACGTAGTTTAAACATACAGTCGTGAACAGATTTTCTGAGCATGCAGTTGATTATTTTAATTGCGCATACGATGATGTAACTTTGTCCCAAATTATTTGCTACGTACGGTTGTATGTTATGTTTTAGGAATGGCTAAATACTAAATACTAAATATACTATGGTGTAAATGTATTATAGTAGTATTATATTAGGTTATGTTTTAAGGTTTAATAGCTAAAATTTTAATATTAATTTATAAAAAAATGCAATTATTTTGGAATGATTCAAAAATAAAATACTTTGCAACTAATTTGAAACAGGACAGTTTTGAGTGATGGATCTTGCATGAGTTGCAACTACCTTGGTCTATATCTAACCAGACCCACGAACCAACCATTTGTCAACCGAAAAGTACCCTTGTCTAAGCGGGTTAGATTAAGATGCCATTGAAAAGTTGACAACCCTATTTGATATCACCCAAATACGACAAAATGAGTCCAAATTATTTGAGCATGCCAACCCTCTAATGTGATTAATGAGTTATGAAAAGAGTATGTATGGGAGCCAACTAAACTCTTTTGGTGAACCTCCTAAGCATTCGCGGGCCACATCTCATTTCTGAGTTATTTCATTGAAACTGCATGTCAAAACAACACTTGTAGAATGAATCTATGATATATAAAACATTTGCAAGACTTATCAGTATTCATCAGGAAAGATTGAAAAAAATAAGAGTTTTAAATAACTTTTGTCAAAAAATAAGATTCGTTCAAACTTTATTCCCAAAATAAGCGTTCGTACGTCCGAAGCTAGGGTTGGTATATATTCGCACTTACTAACATCGAATTAAGAAGAAATGGTCAAAATTTTAGTCAACCTTTAAGTCGCTGTTAGTAACAACGACATAAGGGTTGACTGGTCAAACCCTTATGTCGCTGTTACTAACAGCGACTTGATGCTTGACTGAAATTTGAGAACAAGGTAAGTGAACTGAAATGAGGAAGAAGGAGAAACTGGAAAATTTAACAAGTATTAGGTCGCTGTTACTAACAGCGACATAAGGGTTTGACTAGTCAACCCTAATGTCGCTGTTACTAACAACGACTTCAAGTCTGACTTAAATTTTGACCATTTCTTCATAAGTCGCTGTTAGTAAGTGCGATTATACACCAACCCTAGCTTCGGACGTACGGACGCTTATTTTGGGAATAAAGTTTGAACGAATCTTATTTTTTGACAAAAGTTTTTTAAAACTCTTATTTTTTTTCAATCTTTCTATTCATCAGCACTATTCATTACTATTCACAAATGAATAGTGATTTTGCTTATTCATCAATGCATAGTGTTTTAGCTTAGTTGGCATCCCACATCATCACTTGATGCCAAATGATCAATATAGTGTAGCATGCATTCTTCGGTTTGTGGTTATTAACCATTTGATACTACATCTTGCTCCTCTCTCTTCATTAATGTTGTGGATGCTCAAGGATGTGCTCCATGTTTTAGGGGCGGCTCCTTACAATGCTATTCTTTCATATGATGGCTATGATGGAAGATCCTTATTTAATGCACCATTTGCAAAATAGTTAGGCTCCATACAAGTTTTCAGTCGACTGCGAGTTCAAGTCTCGATCGAATGCGACTAATGGGGGAGGCTCTCATCCTTCATTATCGTGTCTTGTACTGTTTATATTCTAATCATGAATTCAGTTACGCTTCCTTTTAAATTAGGATTACTATTTCTTCAATGACATTCAAATTTGTTCGACGTTTCCTTCAAAGTAGTTCGATCATTTTTGGCTAAGCCATTAAAAGAACGCTATCTTTTTCTTTCAATGACAGGTCATGGCTAATTTGACAAAAAACGCCAACTCTTACAAGGGATTGCTTAAAGAAGTAACAACGCTTTTGGGCTTTCTTGAGCCCCTGTATGGTACATTGAATGTTGCGTCCAATGTGGCTTGTGTTGTTGTTTTGGGTAGAGAAGGAGCGAGTCCCTACTTTAGAGTTTGTAAGGTTTGTGCAGACTTGCTTGAATCGGAAGAATCAGCAGCTGATCATTCTTTGTAGACTCTTGTAACAACCTTTGGACTTTGTGTTCAACATATGGCCAAGCCAAGTGTGAGCAATGTGAGAAGTGTGAGAGCTATTTGTCGTTGTCCTTGATAAATGTGGATGTTGAAGGAATGGAAAGTGTTGAAGTAAAGGCTGAAACTTGTATACAATCCTCTCAAGACGAATGTACAACTCCAACTGATCCTGCATATCAGATTCCTTGTTCTTCTATACCTTCTCCTCCCCAAAAACGTAGAGTATCTTGGATTCATGCAATAGCCCCTCGGACTCCTCAATTAATTCGACTGCCTCCTGATTTTCCTTCTTTGTTCCCTAAGAGGAAGCCCGGCTACTAATTCTTATCATGTTGCTTTATGTCCAAGTAGCTTTAGTATAGGTCTTTTGTTTTCGGTGTACACCACCATGGCTCATTTGTAACGCCCTTCAGATCAGAGTTTTTGGAAATGTACTTGTTATTCCTAAAAGGAAATCATTTGTATTTACCTTTGACATTAATGAAGTTTTAACTGATTCCTTCGTTTAAATAATCCTCTATTAGCTTTCGTTCAAAATTAATGAAGTTCCAACTCATTCGTTCGTCTAGACACTCTTTTATTAGCTTTTGTTTGTTTATGATTCCAGTTTTTATATATAAAGACATCTTTAGACATAAATATATAAAATTGTTATTTTGTTGTAAGGATGCTGAGGAAATGCGTTTTAGAGATAAACATAATTGTTATAGGGAAAAAGCAGTATAGAATAGCGATTGCTATTTTCGTAAGGTATGTATACATCAGCAAAACGGAATATTGGTCAGTAAATAGATTGCAAATGTGGCAAATTAGAACGATGTTAATCTTTGTACCCGCAACTATACACACCTATTCTAAGTTGTCTTTGCTTCGTTCTCTTAATTGGGTGTGATGCGGCATTCAATACGTTTTTTGTATGTAATGCAGGGTATGCTTTAGGTTTCATACTTAAAATCCGTGATGGACACTAGTGGAAAAAACCTTATATATTGCGGTTTTATCCCCGTAATATGTTGTGGTTTTGACACGCAACACTAGTGATAGCAGCATATGACACAATATTATATGTTGCGGTTCAGAACCGCAAAATATAAGAGACTATATGCTGCGGTTCACCTAGAACCGCAGCAGGGTTTATATTCTAAAAAAGGCAATACTGTTGCTCTATATTTTAGTGCTAATGTATATTGTGTTGTAGCTGATCTGCTAAGACACTGGTGCATCTCTCAAAAATATATAGATTACCTCACTTTTACTGCTAATATACCCTTATATGTTCTACACATTAACAAATGTTTTTTGTTCATGTAGGGTCTCATCTCATGTAGACTTGCTTCGTGACCGCAAAGTAAAACTTTTAGAGAGCCCCAATTCATCGACTAAGCGTTTAATTACAACAATTTCTTTCATCAAGAACAAAACAGTACAGCTTACATCCCAATATTTGCTATACCTCAATATAGTGTCCAACATTTTCTTGCTTTTTACCCATACCATTAAGTCTATGTACTCAAATACATTTCTGACTTCTATATATATATAGCTTGAAATCCCTACGTTAAAGGCATCTTCTGGTTACTGTTCTGGTTACTTGCATAATTAGAATACAAGTTTTGTATGCTAACTTTTATATATTCTAGGCTGCAAATACGATCCAGGATGAGAGGCATTGGATCAAAGCGGTTCTTAGTGATTGTTCTTACAATGAAATAAGAAAATTTGTATGTTGTGATAATTGTTATAAAAAAACAGACACCGAAAACAATGAAGTGTTTTCATGCCAATGGTGTAATAAAAAGAATAGCATTGCAACGCCCAGGTTTGATTTCATAGTTTACAAACTTAATATTGTAATGAATTTTCTATTTTGTAATGCTTAGTTAGTCTACATTATTGTAAATAAAGCTAATACTGCTACATAACATCCACAGATCAACCTCATGTATAAGGATGATCGCCCTATAGAAGCTTAAGGTGTAGGAAGAAAAAGTGCTTGATAGGGTTCCGAAAACATGTGACACGAAGTTGTTTAGCAAGAGCTTTGCTTATGATGGTGAAAAGAGTTTGCCTATTGTAGGAACACTAAGTTGTTCTAGATGAAGTCACTTTAACTGATTAATGGATATCATGGATCTGAGTAAAATTTAGATTTTGAGTTGCTCAAATTTGAAATTAGTATTTACACCATTTTGTTTATCAGAATTGGTGTGGTTGCTAATGATGTTGTACTCAAATCAGGGTTTTATCAGGAAAAAATACAGATAAGGTTTACTATTAATTGACAAAAAAATTTTTTTTCATAATATATCGTATCGAATTACAATACTTAATAAATAATTTTAAACTTATCTTCTCACAAACGTTATTTTTCCATAGGCTCTAATTTATGCAAACTACTAACATCAAACTTAACAGTGTGTCTTGCCAAATTCATATTAAGCCACCGCTAGCCAAAGTACAGGACATCGCCCAACAAGAGATCACTTATGCTACTCATTAAAATAGCAAGATCAAAGCACGAATCCATCAAAACTTGTCTAGAATACATCTCGCCAACATGAGTAAGATAAGTTCACTAAGGATATTGTCTCACTTTCCCGTTGATCCAACAAGAGAAGATTGTGTTACTCTACGTGCATTCAGAATGTTCTCTGTCCTGACACAGATGATTAGTCTATTCATCGCTTACGTTTTGCTCGCCACTTGTATACTGGCTTCGATGTGGGGCAAACAATCTCATCTTCACGTAACTTGCGTTTCCTACCCTTCTTCTGTATCAATATACAAACTCTTATTTCTTGTATAGTTGTATATAACTATCAACTATCATATACTTCCTCCGTTCTGAAATACTCGCAACATAGCGGTTTTTGACACATTCACCGTTCAAGCTTATTTTATATATTGCGGTTAATGTATAAGAAAAAATATAGTCAAGTGGAACCCTATTTGAATCGTCTAATCGCATATTTTCATAATATTAACTTTTTATAATTTTTAGATGTGTATAGGCTAATATATAAATGATCAAATAACACATTGAATTACGTAAAAAGTCAAATATAGCTAGTATAGTGGAACGGAGGAAGTACTTATTTGCAGTATACGACTATGTCTGTTAAATTGGGAAGGGGTTCAGAAATTAGTAAGACAAGTACCATTCTGCAAAGTTAAGAGACGGTATGGAATCTATAATGTCGGTCATTCTCTAGGGATTTAATTAATACCTGTAGTTCTTTCTGCAAGGTCATCTCTGCATGGACTCTCTTCAAATCTTCAACTCTTTTCATTCTAGCCTCGAGCTCCTTGTAGGAAGCATTCATCTTTCTGTCCATAACAGATTCAATATGAACACATATAAAAATAAATGAAATAATTTTAACATCAGTTTGTTTTGCAAAAAAGAAACGATGAATGTCGCAAGAAAGGGATCTAAGCTCCAACATTTGTACCATAAATTAACGCATACAAGTATCAATTGAATTTTTTAGCCATCAGCCATCTACAGAGGCTGAATCAAAAAGCACCGACTTAACATCCGATTCTAGCTCAACACCGACTCTCACCAATGCACTTCTTGTTTTAACTTAATTCAATGCACTATTTTGACCTTTTAATATCTATAGTTGCACATAATTAAAAAATATTAAAATTAATATAATGAAAATGCACTAAGACGAATCAAACAAATGCCATTTGACAATGATTTTTCATATATATGAAGTACAAATTGAAAAACAATATGTCAATATCGATTGATAAATAGTAACCCATGTATAAGGCATGTTTCACGATGAGACCATCTCATATAAGAATTTGTGAACAAAAAAATAATGAAACTTTACCTCTTGATAGCGACAGGTATAGATCCTAATGTGTTAGGCTCTTTGTTCTGTGGGGACTTTGATAGTAATTCATTCGCCTCTTCCTTGTTAGGTAAAGGTTTACAGATAGATCAATCAGGTTCTAAAATTAGCACTTGCTTTAGACAAATAGTGCAGGGAAGCAGAAAAGGCATAGAAGACATTCATTCACAAGTATTGAACCAGAAGTAGAGTTGAAAAAGAAAATAGTTCTGACAATCTGCATAAAGAGAAAAATAGTTCCTGCTCAGCTACTCCACCAAAACCAAATGATTCAATCACAAACCTGTCTTCTGCAAAGTAAATGTGTCTGTTTGATGGCTGATTATCTAAATTGTGTAGCGTAGCTCTAAGCTTTTCAACTTTCTGTAAACACAAGGAACATAATATCAACAACATATACAAAAGAAACAGAAAGTTTTATCTCTTTCTCAGCATAATTAAAAACCATCAAGAATTATACACTAGAAGAGATTACCTTCTTTTCAATTTGTAGTTTCTGAAGCACATATCCAATGTCTTGTGTCTTCATCAATGAAAGTTCTTCTGGTGTATATTTGTTTGCCTCGCTCCTAAGGTCATACAGAAACAAAATAATGAGCTTATAAGTAGCATTAGACAACATACAAAGAACATAAGCAACAAAAACCATAAACCTACTCAGGTCTATGTACTCCATTAATTGTTTTGGTTCTGATCATGCCAAAATAGAATTCATCAGGGTTCCTATTAGCAGCCTTCTCTTTGAGTATCTGCAAATCCCAATTTGGAATCGAGATGAGTGAGAGACAACTTCCAACACAGCCAATGAAATAAAAAGTTTGAAGGTTCTAGCAATGAAAGAACTAGCAACAAAATAATTACCCGTAATGTCTCCTCCTTTTTGTGGTATTCTCTAGCACGAATAACATAATCCTTGTGCTTTTCAAGGAATCCAAACTTTTTCTTTGAAGCCCTGACATGAACACAAACTTTCTTCCTAAACCCTACATCAGTTTCTCAAACCCAAACCACAAGTAAATAAAATTGATTTAAAAAATGTGCTATGCGGGGTTTGATCTCTGGTCCCAAGAATAACAGATAGGTTACTATACCAACTATGCCAAGAGCATATGCTGTCAAGTGACAGCATTGCTATGGTCTATATCCGCCCCTGACCTTATAGTAACAAAATGATTCATCTACCAATGGCCGACAATTGTGTAAAGATAAAATGACAATCCCGAAATTTTCATTGCTTATGAACAATAACAAGCTAACATAAATAGTTTTGCAATGAAATTCATGATGACCACTAAAACAAATAATAGTCTTTGGAAAGAAGGTAAATTTTCCTATATTGTAATGACTTTTTCGATACAAAACGACATAAAAAATTTCTCATCTCCTCTTTTCCTCCCCTTATAGTAAATACCTTCCCATCCATATCCCCACTTCTTAGAATTCACTCTATTATCGCAATGAAAAAAGGAAAATGAGTAAATTCTTCATATAGTAATGTACTACTAATGTGACATCAATAAGAAGAATTATCGATAAATTAGACTCCATTACAAACTTCTCTTTCTGCTAAAATTGAAAAACTCTAATCTGAAAAAGTACACCCAAAACTCTATGACTCAAATTTAATTTCAGGCGCTATAGTCTCAACTCATCAATTATCAATTCCACAATGGAATGATAAAAAAATGCAGAAATTGAGCAAATTAATAGATGAAATTAGATTCAACACAACACAAAATTTAAGCTTAATTATCAAGAAAAAATCACATAAATTAACTTAGCAAGTTACAACTCTTGGTAATATAAAAAATAAAAAAACATTAGAATCAAAATAAATAGATAAAATAAATAATAAAATAAATAAATATAGTATGACTCTTAAATCATTGTTTATTCGATTATAATTTAATTTGACAACCACTTAATCTAATCATACAAAACCAAATGAACAACAATTAAATAACATTTCATTTAGTCATATAACACCAATGAAACATACAAAAAATAAAGTAACTTGAAAGGACATTAACATAAGGGAAAAACTCAAAACATTAACAAAAGAGAAAAACTCAAAAACATACATTGATACTTAGGTCTTAAGAAGATGAACATGTGTTGTGGTGGTGGCTGTTAAGTGACGGCCGGATGATGACAGTTGACTGGCGTGTGACGTCTGGTGAGAATGGGGTCAAAAAAGTTAAGCAGAAAGCGACCACCGAATGGCGAGTGGGATTGGCAACTGAAGACAGCCAAGAACGGTGGTTGACTGGCGTCTGACGAGAGTAAGGATTGGGGTGAGCGGCGAGGGTGAGGGAGGGACAAGAAGAGAGTGAATGAAAGAGAGAGATGAGGAGGAAGTGAGTGAAAGAGAGCGACTTTCTTCCTAAACCCCAAATCAGTTTCTCAAACCCAAACCACAACTAAATAAAATTGATTTAAAAAATGTGCTATGCGGGGTTTGATCTCTGTTCCCAAGAATAACGGATAGGTTACTATACCAACTATGCCAAGAACATATGCTGTCAAGCGACAGCATTGCTATGGTCTATATCCGCCCCTAACCTTATAGTAACAAGATGATTCATCTACCAGTGACCGACAATTGTGTAAAGATAAAATGAAAATCCCGAAATTTTCCTTGCTTATGAACAATAACAAGCTAACATAAATAGTTTTGCAATGAAATTCATGATGACCACTAAAACAAATGATAGTCTTTGGAAAGAGGGTAAATTTTCCTATACTGTAATGACTTGTGGGCGACACTCGATTGTTCCGCAAGGACCGCAACATGGTCAGTGGATGCCATACTAGATGCTTCCACAGTAGCAGCATCATAGTATGATGACAATGTTTATGCCAGGACATGGACATCATGTCCCGCAACCACTCGCTATGACTGGTGGAGCACTACCGGATAGTGCTTACCCGGATGCTCAACTAGCGGTTTCGCCTACTCCTTTGATGGGAACGGTGTCAGATACGCAGGCAATTGGTCGTAAAAGGCATGCTTCTGGTGATGTGGTTGAGAGGATGGTTGAAAGGAGGCAGAAACGGATGATTAAGAATCGGGAATCTGCTGCACGTTCACGACCTAGGAAACAGGTTGGATTTTGGCTTCCTGTTTCGTTTATTGTTCTGCATGCATTTAAATTTGATATTCTGACATTTCGTTTTGTGATCCGTTTGGTATTTTGTATTGTGAAATTTTCATTTTAGTTCGTTATGCTCATAATGAATTTGTGGTTGTGATGGACAGGCATATACCCATGAGTTGAAAAACAAAGTTTTACGGCTAGAAGCGGAGATCGAGAGGCTACAAAGGATGAGGGTATGTTCATGTTGCTTTCGTCTGAATCCATTATTAGTTATATTCATGGCTGTGAAATTTGCATTTTAGAAAGCCCTAGTTTCAAGTTGATGAAGCTTCTGCTCTGCAAATAGTGCTACTCAATTTTTTTTCTATTTTTGGTGGGGGAAGTTGGCCCAATGTCACATGTTTCTAATTTTCTCGCAAATCGCAAAAAGCAAATTGTGGTCGCTTTTGGGCTATTTTTGGGCTATTTTGAGCGAATTGCGCATTCAAAATGCGAATCAATTAGCGAATTATGTAACATTGGTTGTGCCATTTATGGGTTAGTTGGGTATCCTGTGTGCCTATTCAACATGTATATCTTTAGCAGAGTCCCCTTTTATTTGGAATCTAGCTGTTGTGTTTGTGTATCTATTTAAATGAAGTTCTACACCTCACATCTCTAGCTGATGTTGTTTTATCAAACGAAAATTAGCTTTTGGTTTTATGGCAAGTTATTGAAATCTCGTTTCGTGGTCTTTTTGAACAGTTTCCTTGGTAGAGCATAAGCTAGTCGTGTTCTTTTGGCATAGTATAAAGCCGTTCTGAGGACTTATTTTGCGTACAAGTCTTGGTTATGCCTTCTCTCGTCTCTCATCTCTTGTCTCTCGTCTTTCCTTTTGCTATGAATTTTTACGCGTAGTTAGGCTTGATTTATTTTGTTTTATGTAGCCGACCTCTTATAGTTGGGATCAAGGGTTTAGCATTGTTGTTGCTGACCCTTGTTACATAACAATTGTCAACAGCCATTGGTAGATTTGAGAGAGAATAAAGATGTAGTATCGAATATCAATACTATTACATCTAAAAAAATTACATACAGTATAACATTTGATAGAGTATATAACATATTCTAGAGCTACGATTATCAGCTTATTCTTAAGTTTATGGTTAAAGCCCATAGGATATGCTATATATTCTATCACTCCTTGCCTCCTTTAAGTTAATGGTTGAAGCCTGCAAATCATACATTCTATTAACTTTATTGTATAATAGCATAAGGCAATTTGATTGTGAACATGTCATTTGTCTTTTTTTTATTGGACGCTATTAATGGAATTTGACTGATTGACATTTATTTTTGGATTTACCATATTTGCGAATTTGTATTTTTAGAAAAATTTATACATTAATGGATGCAATAAATTATAATTATTCAAATAACACTATCATACAATACAATACTATAAAGATGTTGGAAAATTCCAAGTGGCATTCTCTAAAGAGACATGACTAAAAATGGTAATGAATAAATTGAAACATATAGCAACAATACGAAAATAAATATAGTAAAAATTTTGACTTAATCTTTTGTATTAATATGAAAAATAAGATCAAAAGATTATGCACAAATATGTTGATGACTTAATTGGCTCTAACTTTTGAGAGAATATTATAATATAAAGATTATCATAAGTTCATTTTATTTGATTATTATTTAATACAAAAATGGTTAATTGAGTAATTAAAATGATAATCTGAATTAATAAAAGGAATCAATCATCAACTCAAAAAATATATATATCAATCACAAAGTAATAATTCCTATATGTTTGAATTTATGATTAATTTGATATAAGAATTAAAGAAGTTGGGAGATTTTTTCTTTATTTTTATAATTTAACTAATAATTTAAAATCAAAAATATGTACGACACTTATGATATAACGGGTCCGTCCAATTAGAGAAAGTCTCTTAAAGAGATCATCTAAGAGACCATCTCTCACAAGGATTTGTGATAAAATTAATGTGAAAGAAGTATCTCATTAACAATATCAATTAGAAAAAAAAAGCTGACACACATCATTTGCGGAGCCTAATTAGGCAACTATGACATAAATTATTTTAATGCACATTTTTTAGTTAAATGAATACTAAATTGAATTAATTTTCATCATAATGAATTTATATGGAAAGTTCAAATACATACTTAATTATGTGCTTATTTAATTACCTTTTGTTTTTTGAAATATGCTTAGTTAATAACTTAAATCATTTATCATTTAATAATTCTGCTTTAATAAAAGTAACATATTTGTGTATTACATGTGTACTTAAACAAAAATTAGTTATTAAAATATAAAGTTTTGTGCATAGATTAGACGATATATAAATTCATGTTGTTAAAACTTAAAAGCTTTTGCTTCAAACATTCGAAAAAAGGATTTAGACATTATTGCTTAAATATGTTCGTGTGGTGTTTGTAAATGACAATACAATAATTTTTATTTTTTTTAAGTCATTTACAATGTGATACATTAAAAATTTGTACAATTTATAACTTTTCAATTGAATTTATATTAATCAAAAGATTAATATATCCGTACATTATACGGGCACATATACTAGTATGTTATAAACTCCATCGCTATCATTTCATTGATGCATTTAACAAGTTACAAAGGATATGCAGCTTCCTTTCCTTCTATGGATCAGTTGGAAGCTTGAAATTAAATTTAATCTAGTTTTTTGGCATTTATGATTCGTTTGTCGTGACTAGAGGTGTTCAATGGGCCTTACCCCCATTTTGAGCCCTTATTCGGCGGTTTTTAGGAGGGACTTATAAGGGCCGGGCCAAAAATGGACCGGGCCGAAAACGGGCTCTATTTTTATTATTAAATTGGAACGGGTTGTAAAAGGGCTTAAAATGGATTGAAAACGAGCCTTTGTAAATTAAAATGGGCTTTGAAAATCTCTCTTTTTTCCCTTTGCGTCAAAAACTAATCTTCACTCATTTCCTTTGAGAAAACGGGCTCTAGCAATAATCTGAAATTTTATGCTATATATTCTGATTATCTTTTTATAGTAATGAGCTTTTTATGTTGTGTTTGAAATTTTATGCCATATATTCTGATTATCTTTTTACAATATTGCTGAATATAGAATTCTGTAAGTACCCAAGTAAATTATAAAATGGGTTGGGCCGGATTTTAAAGCCCGATCCATTTTCAGCCCGTTTTTATTTTGCAAGACCTGGCCCGGTCCGGCCCATGTTTGTTTGAGCCCGGACCGGCCCGTATCCAGCCTTTTGAACACCTCTAGTCGTGGCTCGTATACCATTACATGTTTAAGTATGATATTTGTGATCCAACAAACCGCACGAGGCACGATTATAGTTTGATCCTTCATGCTCGTTTTTTTGTCAGGAGGCGGAGAAGGTGTTGCCAAGTGTTCCCCCTCCTCAGCCCAAGTTCAAGCTTAGACGAACAAGTTCAGCGCCTCTCTAGGATTTGCTGACGAGCAGTTGTTCGGTGCAAATGCAAAATCGAGGATCAAATTTGTACGAAGTTTTTAGTGTTTACAACTCGTGTTTCTCTCTCCCTCTCCCTTTTTCTCCATAAATCTGTCACAGTTCCTTCACTTGCCTTGGAGGGCTGAACAATGTTTGGTCTAAACTGTAAACCAAACCGTAATTTGAGTATTTGGTCTTGTCTACGGTCTAAATGATCTGGTCTGGTTTTTTTCAAAAAAAATTACGGTTTACAGTCTGGTCCCGGTTTTTTAATTTTTCAGACCAGACCAGACCGTAAACCGTACTTTGACCAAAAACCATAATTTTTTTTATAAAAAACGGGTTTCTACCTAGATATTTTGAGATATTATTATTTTTATATAGTAATATATACTTGAATAATGTTGATGCAATTAACTAATTACAAATTATATTTATTTAGTGTTTGTAAGTGCGAAATATATTCATTGAACAAATATTAATTTGGAAAAAAATATAAAAATAAAAAACCGTAAACCAGACCATACCAAACCGTTGTAGAACAGTTTGGTCCGTTCCGGTCTGACAATTTAAATGGTCCGGTCCGGTCTGAAAATTTTCCAGACCGAAATTTTTAGTTTGGTCTGATTTTAGTGTCAGATCAGACAAAATCGGACCGTGTGCACCCTTACTTGGAACTGCTTCTGATTTTCTTAGTGTCTTTTTTTTTCTTCTATTTTTTTAGAACATTCCTTTGTGAGTATCCTATGTACATTCTTAAACACCAACTTACCTTCAGAAAAATTGCAAAAAAAAGAAGGAAAAACATCGCAGATCGATCTTTATGAAACGTTTCTCAAGAACATTTATTTGGGAAAGAGATAGTTCGTATGGGAACGTAGTTTGAACATACAATCGTGAACAGATTTTGTGATGATGGAGTTGATTACTTTATTTTGATTGCGGTAAACTTAAAAATTTTTGGATACGGCAATTCAACTTTGTCCCAAATTACTTGCTACGTACAGTTGTATGCTATTGTTTTAGAAATGGCTAAATACTAAATACTCCCTTCATACTTTTTGTTTTTCGTGTTTACTTTTTATATAGTTTTCAAAGCAAATTTTAAACCTCAATATTTCTAAATACAGATAATAAAAAATTATAAAAAATATATATTAAAACGAGTCTAACGAGATCTCACATGGATATATTTTATCTTTTAAATATGTTTCAAAAATATTAATCAAATTTCTCACTATTAAAGGTGGAATATTCCAAATGGGAAGAACATTACAGAATAAACAGAGTACTAAAGATGGAACATTTCATATGAGAAGAACGTTAATCAAATTTCTCACTTCTAAAGGTGAAATATATATGACCAAACCCACCAATCGACTATTTGTCAACTAAAAAGAACCCTCGTCTAAGAGCATCAATAATGATGATCTAATTGGAGGTCATATGACTCAACTAGAGGAAAATTAATATTAATAATGATCTAATATTGGGTGGGTTGGGGAAAAGGTTGGCCAAATGGGTCATCAAGTGACTGGTTCACGTGAACGATCACCTATTTTTTTTAAAAAAATTCGCCACGTGTCGCTTGCTGATTAGGCGAAGAAAACTGGCTGCCTGCTGCCACTGACACGCGTGTGCTCCTGTTGCCACTCGCCGCGTTGTGATTGGCTGGAAAAAAATACCCGTTTTTTGTAATTAACGACTATTTTCGTATTTAATTAATTTTTTTTTAAAAAAATAAATTATACCAACAGTCATTTTTTCGAGATCTATAAAATGAGACCCATATTAATATTTTTTGACATAATTTTATATTTACATATTTTCTTCTTAATTTCCTACTTTTTTTGTTAAAAAATACCAAAATAATCATTTCAAAAATCCCAAAAAATATTATTAATGTCTACATTTATATTTATTAAAAAATAATCTTTATTTGAATTTAACGAATTTTCCTTAATTATTATTAATGTCTGCATTTATATTTATTAAAAAAATATTAGTTTTATTACCCTTCTCTCTTTCTCCCACTCCCTCCTCCCCCACTGTGAGCAAGAGCAGCCGACAGCCACCCTACAAGCAGCCACCAGCACAGCTGCGCCTCTTTTCCTCCTCCACAAGTAGCAGGCGCAGCAACCAACTTTGCTCCACCACCTAGCAGCAGCAGCCGCTGCTTTGTGCACCCCCAAACAGCAGCTGTGAGCAGCCGGCACCCTCACCACCATCAGCTGCCGCCCACGTGACCAACAGCCACCAGCAGCAGGGGCTGCAATCTTCCCCGCCAGCAAGCAGTCGGTTCTGGACCTCCTTCCAGCCGGTTCTGAGCTCTTCCACCATCTCCACAAGCTTCATTCTCCTCTTCACTTTTCTTACTAGTCTTAGCTTGGTGAGCCATCTCCTCTTCCCCTATTTGATTCCTCCTTGTTCCAATTGAAAATATAAAGTTTATGAGGAAAGTGTTGAACTTTATATGATTGTTATTGAATCTTGTTATGGGTGAGAATTGGATTGACGATTTGAATGTACTTATGAATTAGGTTTTAGAAATATGAATGAAAAGTGTTGAGCTTTGTATTATTTTCATTGAATCTTTTTGTGGGTAAGAGGGTGTTTGATGAATTCAACATATTTATGACTTAGAGTTTGAAGTATGAATGACAATAACATATTTATGACTTAGAGTTTGAAGTATGAATGAAAATAATGGTTGTGTGCTATTTTGATGGTGTCTTAGTACATGAGCAACTTTAATTGTGTTGAATGTGGGAGTTTTGTTAGGCATGATAGTCTTAATTGGCCTTGTTGAAATAAATGAAATTATTAATGTTGATTACAAGTACTCTCGTTAGGTTATCGAAGCTATAATTAAATGACATTAGTAAGGCTATGAACATAGTGTCAACTTATTGAGAATTATTAAAGTCACTTGTTATGATGTCTTGATTTTAGTTCTTTCTAACCTTGGAGAAAATAATAAATGATATTGCGATTTGATAACCTTAAGACTCGTCCTTGTCGTCATATTAGCACTATATCTATTAAGATGATGTGAATCGTTATAACTCAAAGATTAGTTGGTGTAATAAAACAGTTGACATAATCATTTTATTCTTTGTCGATGGAAAAACTTGTATTATTGTTGAATTGACGATTATGCTTGGTGTTGAATGAGATGTGTGCGTGCTAGAAGTAATTGAAAACTTATCGTGAAGAGATGATAGTGGTTACTTTGGCTTTTAGCTGGTATGACAAAGTAGTTAAAGGAACTTATTAGCTCTATTCATAACTTATATAGGTGCCCACTTCATAAGAGGAAAGTAGAACCTTAGTTGGGTGATTTTTGTAACTTTTGGTCGTGCAGTGACGCTTGCAGGTACGTACACGCAGTAATTAATTATCATATTCATTATTTCAAAGTATTATCAATATTTCATGATTATATGCATCGTATTAGAATTATAGAGCGCTAGAAAGTAAACTATACTAGCGTAGAGTCATAATAGTGATATAGGCAAGTAGAATGAAAGCATTAGGAGACTATGAGAACAGATAGAGAACGCACCATGGTTGTGTGCAGTATTGAAGTGATTTCCTACTTATGGAGCCTTGATTTATGATTGGTTGGCGTGACTCAACTGGATTATGTCCGGTTGATTTAATAGTCCCCTAGGTGAGGTTCGACGGGACCACCGTAAGGGGGGTATGAGCATGCTTGGGTCATTGGGCGCCGGGAGGCCGATAACGCCCCTTGACCGATGTGATACCATGCGGGCCTTGCAAACCCCAATATGGTAGCCTCTTCACTGGTTTAGTACCCCAGTGTGTTAGTTTTTTTCCCGAAGGTAGGACCCGAGAGGGTCAGCTGGAGGGGGCTTGAGCTCATACTTTGCCATTGGACGCCGGGAGGCCGATAACGTCCTTGGCCGTGTCACTATGCCATGAATAGAGAAAGGATCCACTACCCTTGAATACACTTAGAGAGATTAGTAGTTTGAAAGAGAAATTATGAGTAAATATAGGTGTTAGACAGATGAGTAGACTTGTTGTCGCCATACTATATCGCTGTCTATAGTTTTGTTCAATGACTCTAATTATTATAAGTTCATTAATTACTGACGTGTACGTGTTTGTGTTTATGTTTGATTGTTGATGACTTTCTATGATTGTCCTGCTATGACACATTGGTCTTTGGTCTAATGTCGAGCAGCAGGAGGATTATAGACAGGCGTAGTAGGTATTGGAGCTTCTTTTGCATTGCATTGCATTGGGGGAGAGTGATGAGGGCGAAGCATAACTTGTGTCATGCCGCTATCTTTCGATTTTTGTAACTCTTGTTATCTTTCGTAAACTTTAGTTGTATACGTTTTGTTATGAGGCTTTGTGTCCTCCCCTGTATAATTGTATTTCCGCTGCGTAGTTTATAACTTTGTATGGTTTTAAGGAGTCAAGTCATTTTAAAACGCAAGCGTTGACACTGGAACCACGATCCATACTGGGCATGTTAATTTGAGAAGCCGGCGACGAATCATTCCGCCGTGACCTAGTATTGATAGGCCGTTGATGCCTTTACTTTATTAGATTCTAAATAACTTTTGTTTTTCTACAAAGGCGCACAGTTTTAGGGCAGATGCTGTCGAAATTTCCACTCACCTTTTTAAAGTTAATATTTAAACATTTATCCAAATTCTTTTCCTTTTTTCTTTTATGTAACACCCGAATTTCCTCCCGTCTTTTACGGTATTGGTTTCGTTAAGGGGGTCGGAAATTCAGGGGTGTTACACTGTCATTCATTGTTTTGTGGTTCACACAATCTTAATAAACAGGTTTTCATTGAAAGTCGAAAGTCCGAAGTGTTTGTTTCTTATCTAATACATCTTTTATGGAACTAGAACAGCTCTTGGGGAGCTTTTGCTCTTGTTTTCTACCCTAATCTTCTACTGTAGTGAAATTACAAGGTTTCATTTTTGCAGATTATATATTAAACAAAGAGAGTTGTTTTGAAATTGCTTAAAGCATCCAAGATGTCATCTATAAGGAATGCAATCCCTAAAAGGACGTATAAGGAGCGATCTCAACCGTGAGTCTTCACACCCCTGTTTATTAGCTCGGCTTTAAATCCTTCTTCATTTTCAATTTATATTTTCTCTGTGTTCATGTCAGGGCTTCAAGGAAAAAGTTTGGGTTCCTTGAAAAGCACAAGGATTATGTTATTCGTGCTAGGGAATACCACAAAAAGGAGGAGACATTACGGGTAATTATTTCGTTGCTAGTTCTTTTATTGCTAGAACCTTTAAGGTTTTTATTTCATTGGCTGTGTTGGATGTTGTCTCTTGATTGATCTCACTCATCTCGATTCCAAATTGGGATTTGCAGATACTCAAAGAGAAGGCTGCTAATAGGAACCCTGATGAATTCTATTTTGGCATGATCAGAACCAAAACAATTAATGGAGTACATAGACCTGAGTAGGTTTATGGTTTTTGTTGCTTATGTTCTTTGTATGTTGTCTAATGCTACTTATAAGCTCATTATTTTGTTTCTGTATGACCTTAGGAGCGAGGCAAACAAATATACACCAGAAGAACTTTCATTGATGAAGACACAAGACATTGGATATGTGCTTCAGAAACTACAAATTGAAAAGAAGGTAATCTCTTCTAGTGTATAATTCTTGATGGTTTTTAATTATGCTGAGAAAGAGATAAAACTTTCTGTTTCTTTTGTATATGTTGTTGATATTATGTTCCTTGTGTTTACAGAAAGTTGAAAAGCTTAAAGCTACGCTACACAATTTAGATAATCAGCCATCAAACAGACACATTTACTTTGCAGAAGACAGGTTTGTGATTGAATCATTTGGTTTTGGGGGAGTAGCTGAGCAGGAACTATTTTTTTCTTCATGTAGATTGTCAGAACTGTTTCCTTTTCAATTCTACTTCTGGTTCAATACTTGTGAATGAATGTCTTCTATGCCTTTTCTGCTTCCCTGCACTATTTGTCTAAAGCAAGTGCTAATTTTAGAACCTGATTGATCTATCTGTAAACCTTTACCTAACAAGGAAGAGGCGAATGAATTACTATCAAAGTCCCCACAGAACAAAGAGCCTAACACATTAGGATCTATACCTGTCGCTATCAAGAGGTAAAGTTTCATTATTTTTTTGTTCACAAATTCTTATATGAGATGGTCTCACCGTGAAACATGCCTTATACATGGGTTACTATTTATCAATCGATATTGACATATTGTTTTTCAATTTGTACTTCATATATATGAAAAAACATTGTCAAATGGCATTTGTTTGATTCGTCTCAATGCATTATATGAATTTTTATAATTTTTAATTATGCGCTACTAAAGATATTAAAGGTCAAAATAGTACATTGGATTGTTAATTCCAATTAGAGGAAGTATATGCATACTTTTGTTTTATATGATAATAAAAAATTAGCTTTAATGTATATCTAATGCTCAATGCCCTATGTATCAACTAAATTAAGATAAGGGGAATATCTTGAATGATTGAATGACTTATAGTGATTTAGCCTCTATCCAAAGACATGTAGCTTAGATATCTGTTCAGCTCAACTTGCTGTTGTTAATCAAATTCAGACATAAACAGTCTTATCCTCTTAATTTAATGGTGAGAATCGGTGTTGATGCTAGAATCAGATGTTAAGTTGGTGCTTTTTGATTCAGCCTCTGTAGATGGTTCAAGCTCAAAAATTCAATTGATACTTGTATGCATTAATTTGTGGTACAATGTCAAAGCACGAATACATCAGAATTCAGAACTTGTCTAGAATACATCTCGCGAAAATGAGTAAGATAAATTCACTAAGGAATTTGCCTCACTTTCCCGTCGATTCAATAAGTGAAGATAGTGTTACATTACATGCATTCAGAATGTTCTCTGTCCTAACACAGTTGATCACAGTCTATTCATCGCTTACGTTCTGCTCGCCACTTGTATACTGGCTTTGATGTGGGGCAAACAATCTCATCTTCCCGTAACTTGTGTTTCCTACCCTTCTTCTGTATCAATATACAAACAAATCTTATATCTAGTATATAACTATCAACTATAGTATACGGCTATGTCTGTTAAATTAGGAAGGGGTTCAGAAATTAGCAAGAAAAGTACCATTATGCAAAGTTAAGAGACAGTATGGAATCTATAATGTCGGTCATTCTCTAGGAGTTTAATTAGTACCTGTAGCTCTTTCTTCAAGGTCATCTCTGCATGGACTCTCTCCAAATCTTCAACTCTTTTCATTCTAGCCTCGAGCTCCTTGTAGGAAGCATTCATCTTTCTGTCCATAACAAATTCAATATGAATACGCATAAAAATAAATGAGATATTTTTAACATCAGTTTTTTTGCAAAAAAGAAACGATGAATATAACCAGAAATGCATCTAAGCTCGAACATTGTACCACAAATTAATGCATACAAGTATCAATTGAATTTTTGAGCTTGAACCATCTACAGAGGCTGAATCAAAAAGCACCAACTTAACATCTGATTCTAGCATCAACACCGATTCTCACCATTAAATTAAGAGGATAAGACTGTTTATGTCTGAATTTGATTAACAACAGCAAGTTGAGCTGAACAGATATCTAAGCTACATGTCTTTGGATAGAGGCTAAATCACTATAAGTCATTCAATCATTCAAGATATTCCCCTTATCTTAATTTAGTTGATACATAGGGCATTGAGCATTAGATATACATTAAAGCTAATTTTTTATTATCATATAAAACAAAAGTATGCATATACTTCCTCTAATTGGAATTAACAATCCAATGTACTATTTTGACCTTTAATATCTTTAGTAGCGCATAATTAAAAATTATAAAAATTCATATAATGCATTGAGACGAATTAAACAAAATACCATTTGACAATGTTATTTCATATATATGAAGTACAAAAAGTAAAACAATATTAATACTGATTGAAAAATAGTAGTTACTATGCAAGAGATTCTAAATATGCATTAAGACGAATCAATCAAAATGCCATTTGCCATATTTTTTCATATATACAAAGCATAAGAAAAAAACAAGATATTCTTAAAGACTCGTATAAAAAAAATAATAATGGACCTTTACCTCTTGATCCCCTTAGGTATAGGTCCTAATGTGTTGAGCTCTTTGTTCCGTGAGAACTTCGATTGTAATTCATTCGCCTCTTCCCTGATAGATAAAGGTTTCAAGATAGATGAATCAAATTCCAAAATTAGCACTTGGTTTTGACAGTAGTGCAAAGAAGCAGAAAAGGCATAAAAGACATTCAATTCACAAGTATTGAACCAGAAGTAGAATTGAAAAGGAAACAGTTCTGACAATCTACATGAAGAAAAAAATAGTTCCTGCTCAGCTACTCCCCCAAAACCAAATGATTCAATCACAAACCTGTCTTCTGCAAAGTAAATGTGTCTGTTTGATGGCTGATTATCTAAATTGTGTAGCGTAGCTTTAAGCTTTTCAACTTTCTGTAAACACAAGGAACATAATATCAACAACATATACAAAAGAAACAGAAAGTTTTATCTCTTTCTCAGCATAATTAAAAACCATCAAGAATTATACACTAGAAGAGATTACCTTCTTTTCAATTTGTAGTTTCTGAAGCACATATCCAATGTCTTGTGTCTTCATCAATGAAAGTTCTTCTGGTGTATATTTGTTTGCCTCGCTCCTAAGGTCATACAGAAACAAAATAATGAGCTTATAAGTAGCATTAGACAACATACAAAGAACATAAGCAACAAAAACCATAAACCTACTCAGGTCTATGTACTCCATTAATTGTTTTGGTTCTGATCATGCCAAAATAGAATTCATCAGGGTTCCTATTAGCAGCCTTCTCTTTGAGTATCTGCAAATCCCAATTTGGAATCGAGATGAGTGAGATCAATCAAGAGACAACATCCAACACAGCCAATGAAATAAAAACCTTAAAGGTTCTAGCAATAAAAGAACTAGCAACGAAATAATTACCCGTAATGTCTCCTCCTTTTTGTGGTATTCCCTAGCACGAATAACATAATCCTTGTGCTTTTCAAGGAACCCAAACTTTTTCCTTGAAGCCCTGACATGAACACAGAGAAAATATAAATTGAAAATGAAGAAGGATTTAAAGCCGAGCTAATAAACAGGGGTGTGAAGACTCACGGTTGAGATCGCTCCTTATACGTCCTTTTAGGGATTGCATTCCTTATAGATGACATCTTGGATGCTTTAAGCAATTTCAAAACAACTCTCTTTGTTTAATATATAATCTGCAAAAATGAAACCTTGTAATTTCACTACAGTAGAAGATTAGGGTAGAAAACAAGAGCAAAAGCTCCCCAAGAGCTGTTCTAGTTCCATAAAAGATGTATTAGATAAGAAACAAACACTTCGGACTTTCGACTTTCAATGAAAACCTGTTTATTAAGATTGTGTGAACCACAAAACAATGAATGACAGTGTAACACCCCTGAATTTCCGACCCCCTTAACGAAACCAATACCGTAAAAGACGGGAGGAAATTCGGGTGTTACATAAAAGAAAAAAGGAAAAGAATTTGGATAAATGTTTAAATATTAACTTTAAAAAGGTGAGTGGAAATTTCGACAGCATCTGCCCTAAAACTGTGCGCCTTTGTAGAAAAACAAAAGTTATTTAGAATCTAATAAAGTAAAGGCATCAACGGCCTATCAATACTAGGTCACGGCGGAATGATTCGTCGCCGGCTTCTCAAATTAACATGCCCAGTATGGATCGTGGTTCCAGTGTCAACGCTTGCGTTTTAAAATGACTTGACTCCTTAAAACCATACAAAGTTATAAACTACGCAGCGGAAATACAATTATACAGGGGAGGACACAAAGCCTCATAACAAAACGTATACAACTAAAGTTTACGAAAGATAACAAGAGTTACAAAAATCGAAAGATAGCGGCATGACACAAGTTATGCTTCGCCCTCATCACTCTCCCCCAATGCAATGCAATGCAAAAGAAGCTCCAATACCTACTACGCCTGTCTATAATCCTCCTGCTGCTCGACATTAGACCAAAGACCAATGTGTCATAGCAGGACAATCATAGAAAGTCATCAACAATCAAACATAAACACAAACACGTACACGTCAGTAATTAATGAACTTATAATAATTAGAGTCATTGAACAAAACTATAGACAGCGATATAGTATGGCGACAACAAGTCTACTCATCTGTCTAACACCTATATTTACTCATAATTTCTCTTTCAAACTACTAATCTCTCTAAGTGTATTCAAGGGTAGTGGATCCTTTCTCTATTCATGGCATAGTGACACGGCCAAGGACGTTATCGGCCTCCCGGCGTCCAATGGCAAAGTATGAGCTCAAGCCCCCTCCAGCTGACCCTCTCGGGTCCTACCTTCGGGAAAAAAACTAACACACTGGGGTACTAAACCAGTGAAGAGGCTACCATATTGGGGTTTGCAAGGCCCGCATGGTATCACATCGGTCAAGGGGCGTTATCGGCCTCCCGGCGCCCAATGACCCAAGCATGCTCATACCCCCCTTACGGTGGTCCCGTCGAACCTCACCTAGGGGACTATTAAATCAACCGGACATAATCCAGTTGAGTCACGCCAACCAATCATAAATCAAGGCTCCATAAGTAGGAAATCACTTCAATACTGCACACAACCATGGTGCGTTCTCTATCTGTTCTCATAGTCTCCTAATGCTTTCATTCTACTTGCCTATATCACTATTATGACTCTACGCTAGTATAGTTTACTTTCTAGCGCTCTATAATTCTAATACGATGCATATAATCATGAAATATTGATAATACTTTGAAATAATGAATATGATAATTAATTACTGCGTGTACGTACCTGCAAGCGTCACTGCACGACCAAAAGTTACAAAAATCACCCAACTAAGGTTCTACTTTCCTCTTATGAAGTGGGCACCTATATAAGTTATGAATAGAGCTAATAAGTTCCTTTAACTACTTTGTCATACCAGCTAAAAGCCAAAGTAACCACTATCATCTCTTCACGATAAGTTTTCAATTACTTCTAGCACGCACACATCTCATTCAACACCAAGCATAATCGTCAATTCAACAATAATACAAGTTTTTCCATCGACAAAGAATAAAATGATTATGTCAACTGTTTTATTACACCAACTAATCTTTGAGTTATAACGATTCACATCATCTTAATAGATATAGTGCTAATATGACGACAAGGACGAGTCTTAAGGTTATCAAATCGCAATATCATTTATTATTTTCTCCAAGGTTAGAAAGAACTAAAATCAAGACATCATAACAAGTGACTTTAATAATTCTCAATAAGTTGACACTATGTTCATAGCCTTACTAATGTCATTTAATTATAGATTCGATAACCTAACGAGAGTACTTGTAATCAACATTAATAATTTCATTTATTTCAACAAGGCCAATTAAGACTATCATGCCTAACAAAACTCCCACATTCAACACAATTAAAGTTGCTCATGTACTAAGACACCATCAAAATAGCACACAACCATTATTTTCATTCATACTTCAAACTCTAAGTCATAAATATGTTATTTTCATTCATACTTCAAACTCTAAGTCATAAATATGTTGAATTCATCAAACACCCTCTTACCCACAAAAAGATTCAATGAAAATAATACAAAGCTCAACACTTTTCATTCATATTTCTAAAACCTAATTCATAAGTACATTCAAATCGTCAATCCAATTCTCACCCATAACAAGATTCAATAACAATCATATAAAGTTCAACACTTTCCTCATAAACTTTATATTTTCAATTGGAACAAGGAGGAATCAAATAGGGGAAGAGGAGATGGCTCACCAAGCTAAGACTAGTAAGGAAAGTGAAGAGGAGAATGAAGCTTGTGGAGATGGTGGAAGAGCTCAGAACCGGCTGGAAGGAGGTCCAGAACCGACTGCTTGCTGGCGGGGAAGATTGCAGCCCCTGCTGCTGGTGGCTGTTGGTCACGTGGGCGGCAGCTGATGGTGGTGAGGGTGCCGGCTGCTCACAGCTGCTGTTTGGGGGTGCACAAAGCAGCGGCTGCTGCTGCTAGGTGGTGGAGCAAAGTTGGTTGCTGCGCCTGCTACTTGTGGAGGAGGAAAAGAGGCGCAGCTGTGCTGGTGGCTGCTTGTAGGGTGGCTGCCGGCTGCTCTTGCTCACAGTGGGGGAGGAGGGAGTGGGAGAAAGAGAGAAGGGGAATAACGGAAGGTGAATGACGGCTGGTTTGAAGCATTTAGGGTTTCGTGGGTTTTTATACTTGTCATTACTATTATTATTATTATTATTATTATTTATTTATTTATTTTTATCTCGATTTGTTTTTCTTGCGAGACCCAATTAAGAGATTCACCTTCGTGGGCTCACACATTTTAATAAAATAATTATTTTGATTCGAACCTCTTTATTTAGAAATCGTAATTGTATTTTTAATATATATAAGTTAACGTTTAAATCCGTATGTGAAAGAATTTTATTAAACCAATTCAAAAATAATTAAATATAATTGTAAAATCTTTAAAGACTATTAAAATATTAAATAATTACGTCATTAAAATCTCAGGGTGTTACAGACAGGGTTGATTAACTATTATATAACAAATAACATATGATAAAAAAATTTCACCTTATAGTAACAAGATGATTCATCTACCAGTGACCGACAATTGTGTAAAGATAAAATGACAATCCCGAAATTTTCCTTGCTTATGAACAATAACAAGCTAACATAAATAGTTTTGCAATGAAATTCATGATGACCACTAAAACAAATGATAGTCTTTGCCATAGGCGGATCCAGGAATCAAAAGCATGGGTAGCACCATTCATGATTCACCAACGTGTTGAAATAAATTACGGCCGACACTTTTGTTTATAAAATGAGCATCCCAAAAACATTTCATTGCTCCAAATTACAAGTTACAAATTACAATGAGATTAAAATTCTAACATAGTGAAATACAAGATAACAAAATATAAAACTACAATTGTTCTCTTCGAGTTCTCATATTTTGATATTCTCTCCTAATAATGTCTTGATCATTGACATGGAATTTAGGCAATCTTTTTCTTTCCTAACAATAATGTCTTGATCATTGACATGGAATTCAGACAATCTTTTTCTTTTTACCAGGGTCTTGTGGAAGATTCATAACATCAACTTCATTTAATCTCTCTAAATTCATAGGGGAAGTTGTTTCAGTTTCATGCTCTTCATTTTGAGGTGGATTAGTCGATGAAGAAGGAATATTATTCGATTGTACTGTACTTTGTTGGGTTGGAAGGGAACTTGGATTAGAATTATTCTCACTTTTTGCTCTCGCGTTTGGTAAAATAAACTAGCAATACTAATTTCTTTTAATCTCTTCATAGTCTTGCAAATTTCTGTCCACAATTCCACATCAAATAAATCAAAATTTATACATTTACTATAATTCAAGATTCAAACAAAAAAAACCAATGTCCACAAATCCATAAACCCTAAATCAATCAGAAATGTTCAACAAACACCATTACACCAACACAAAAAGTATATTACTATAGTCTCTAATTCACTAGATATGCACATAAGAGTAGAAGACAAAACTAAAAAAGCCAAAACATTCATAAAAAGAACAAGCCCAGAAACGCTAAATCATGGCTAAACAAATTAACACAAATAAAGTTTTCAAATCCATACAACAAATCAACAATCATCATCAATCCAGAAATCCTAAATTAATGGCTAAACAAATTCACAATTGCTAAACCCTAAAATAACCATTAAAAGAACAATTGAACAAATCTACAAAAAAAAACTAAAGATTTTAATTTTTAAGTAATAAAATACTAAATTAATTTAATGAGGGATAAACTTACAATATCCAAGAGGCCAAGAATGGTGGACGCCTGGACGGCAGTGTACACAGACCACAGTCCGCAGAGTACACAGACCACTGACCACAACCGGCTGCCAGCAAACGAAACCTAGGTGCGGTGGCGGACTGGCGGTGGCGCGGGCTGCCGGCAAAAAAAAAAAGGAATCAGGGCTATTGAGAATGTGGAAGGATTGAGGCTCTAAGATTCAATTTGAAAATGGGGAAGAAAGGAATTAGGGAAGGAGAGAGAAAGGGGAGGATATGGTAATGGGTTTTCTGTTTTCACTTGCACGCATTTCTTCACTTTCACAGGAAGCCAGCTGTAAGTCAGAAATATTCATTTTTTAAAAAACAAATATTAATTTTTTTTTTAAAGTATGGGTAGCCTAGGCTACCCTTTGTTACCACATAGGTCCGCCTATGATCTTTACAAAGAGGGTAAATTTTCTTATACTGTAATGACTTTTTCGATACAAAACGACGTAACAAATTTCTCATCTCCTCTTCTCCTCCCCTTATAGTAAATACCCTCACATCCATATCCCTACACCCTAGAATTCACTTTATTATGGCAATGAAAAAGGAAAATGAGTAAATTCAATTCAATACAATTGCTTTCATAGAGTAATGTTCTACTACTGTGACTTCAATAAGAAGAATTATCAATAAATTAGACCCCATTCAAAACTTCTCTTTCTGCTAAATTGAAAAACCCTAATCTGCAAAAGTATACCCAAAACTCTATGACTCAAATTTTGTTTCCATTGGCGCTATAGTCTCAATTCATCAATTATCAATTCCACAATGGAATAATTAAAAAATTGCAGAAATTGAGCAAATTAATAGATGAAATTAGATTCAACACAACACAAAATTTAAGCTTAATTATAAAAAAAAATCACATAAATTAACTAACCTTAATAGAAGTAGAGAGCCGCGAACAGACAGTAGGTTGGTTTTGACGAAGGGTTTCAACTTTCAACAACTCAGAACGAAAATGCTTCTCCCAAATTAGAAGAGAAACCCTAGATTGATGGGAGTTAATTGTTTATCTCTTTCAGGGTTTGGGGGAAGAACAGAAAAAATGAGCAAGGAAGAAAGTGCGGCGCTTAAATATGAATTATCGACTTTTTCTTTCTTATTATTGCTTTAACTAAGTTTCAATATTCAGGCACTGGGCAACTGAGCCAACAAATATTTTCAAATAAAATTTTTGGTTGGTGGGTATCCTATTTAATTTATGGGAAATTTTATGGGGTAACATCGAACTTTCATGCTAGTGATAGCACTTTTGTAAGATTTTTCTACATGGTAGCATTCAGTTTATGCCGTATCTAACTGTCGTAGTATTTTCCGTTAAATTCTTGTCAATTTCCGTTTTATTTACCATTTTGACGTTTTCATCCTTATTAAGGGTTGGTTATTGTCTTTATAATTTGCCCTAGCCACGTAGCGTTTCATAAAAATTCGATGCTACCATGTGAAATTTCCCTGAATTTATTTTGTGATCTATCATCCCCAATTCCCCACTTATAAATTGTAAGTTGTAATATATTTTTATTTTTATAAATTGACCCGTCTTTTAAGATACGGATTGGGATTTTTTAAACGTCGTTAATATGAGTTTTTTTAGGTCGCCTTTAATTAAAAGACGGTCACTCATGCATATATTCTCCCTTCCCATGACCATAAGATATTGCCACGCTTTCTCATAATTAATTAGACAAATCAAAATAAAAAAAATAAATTATATCGACAACGGTAGTATTTGGCATTATACAATAGTATTTTAAGGTTTTATTTTTCTAGAAAGGTTTAATTCGTTATATATCGTAAGAATTGATTTTTATTTGAGAAAATGAGCTTTCATCATATATATATATATAGTACTACTAATAAATTATGTAATATTTTTTTCATGACAATTTTTTTTTAGATTGATTTTCATGACAAATTAACAATATTCATTTTGAAATAAAATTAAAAAATTAAAAGAGAAATGGATTTGGCTTGGAATTTGCCAATTTGGATATATAACTCTTCCCCTTCCCCAGTAATACAATTCAGGATTAGGTGCACTCTTTCAGTTCCAGGCTTCAAGCAGGGAACTATAGAAAACTAACGACCCTGTAATCTACAAATAACTAACCTAATCCTTTTTCTCTCCAACAACAATGCTAGGCTTAGGATTGGGAACTCTCTCACAGCCATTAGCGCCGCCATTAGTTCTAAAGAAGCTTCCTTTTCTACCATATTCATTCCCCTATTCCTCTTCATTATCATTATCATCATGGGTTAGTCAAAATCCCCTTTCCCTGCTATATTATATATGTTTTCTCTGTAGTTTATTACATTAATGAACATTTTTGAAGATACCCATCTCATATACTTGTTTTTCTGTTTCAGGGTCCAAATGGGTTTTCCTTATTTGCTCAAAAAAGTGAAAAGATTTCAACTTTTGATGAAATAATAGTGGTAAAAGGTGAAGATTTTGAAGATATAGAAGATGAATATGAGTTTGATGATGATGAGTATGATTTTGATGATGATGAGGATGATTTTGATGACGATGAGGAGGAGGAGGATGATGAATTGATGGTTCCATTTGATAAGATGAATGCTTGGCTTGAGAAAAGACCAAAGGGGTTTGGTGAAGGGAAGTTTATGATACTTCACTTGAGGATAAATTATTGGAAGAGATTGAGCAAAGTTTAAAAGCTCAAATTGCTAATGTTAATAAGCTTAAGAAAGAAGGGAAAATGTTTGATTCCAAGAATAAGATGCAGGATGAGTTATTTAAAGGTATATAATCTTATCCTTGGTTTTAATTGTTATTCTTGGTTAATATCTTTTGCTTTTTTGGGGCATTTTTTGTTGAAATTGAATGGATATATGTGGTATAACTATGCTGGGATTTTGAAATTGATTGCTTGAATTTAGGGTTACATCTAGTTGAAGGCTTATTATTGGTTGCTTTAGGTATTCCCTGTGAAATTTTGAGAAAAATGTTGGTATACATGAATGTAAAACTTGTTGATTTACAATGATGAATCTAAAATGCTATGACTCTGTATCATGGTCCGTTCCACTCATTTTGCATCATTTCTATTTTCGACAATGACTTTCTAAACACAAGTGGACGTTTGGTGAGTCTTGCCAATAGCCATTGTTCCATTGGAGTATGCAAATTTGAGCAAAATTATCTCCAAGTTTGATAATTGAGATAAAATTCCGATAGCCATTATCTCTGCAGTGAAACTAGAAGAATTGAATCATAGTTTCGACATTCTACTTACTACATACTCTAGGCAATTGCTTCTTTATAACTATTGCTATCGTAGATTGTCTATCCCCGAACCAAGGTGGAAACGGTCGTATATGTTTATTGCGAGTCTTATGATTTTCGCTGCTGGTAGACCCGATCTAGCTGTTCTAAATGTACTGCTACAACATTTTACATGCTATTATCCAAATTCTACTGACTTCTGCCTAGGCGGGGTTAGGGAATATGCAGGCAGGGTTTGGGAGTTACCCTTGTAATAACAAAGAGGTTGTTTTGCTAACATCATCTGCAACTTCATATAACTATACAATACAAATGAATACAAATGATTTAATGAGTCATTTTAATCTGGTCTATTATAATTTATAACCGAAGAAGTGAAGAAATATAAATCATTGTCTCCATTGACATGGAAAACTATAGAAAACTAATAAAAATATATTTTGGACTACCTCTATGCAGCTGCGGAAGGTGTTCCGAGTGGGATTCGTGTTCGTATTAACAACCTTCCGAAGAAGAAGAATATCTACAGAGATTTAAAGTCAGCCTTTAAAGGAGTACCCGGAACAATCAACATATCACCTGTTAATTCCGGAAACAAGAAAACAAGGGATCCTGTCTGCAAAGGCCTTGCTTTTGTCGATTTCAAGTCCGTTAAGGATGCAAACAGGTATCGCATTTTCCTTCTCACTGCGAGAAAACAACTAATTTTCCGTTCTGCATACAATGTTCTGCGCATCAATGTTCTTACAACTTCTCTTTGAATTATTATTTTGAAATTGCGAGTACTTAATACCTTCTGTTTACTACAGCTTTGTTCAGATGTTCTCGGGCCAAAGTATTGCCTTTGGCAAGACTGAGAAGCTGATAAAGTGTGAAATTCTAAAGCCGGTTGATGCTAGTTTCGAAGGATTACCTTATGATGGGTTCAGCAGTGGTTCTGAGGAAAGTTATACTTTCTTAGAGGAGGATGAAGACGAAGATGAAGATGAAGACAATGACAATGATCAAAATGATACATACTTCAACTCTGAAGATCTTACCCTCGAGAAACGTGTAAAACACATGGAGACGATAGAAGCAAAAGTGGTTGCTAGAGCTTCGTCGTATGAAGAGGAGACGAAGGTGGTTAAAAAGATGCCCAACCTTACAAATCAGACGGAGGTTAAACATAAAGCGGATAGGAAGCCAAGCCGAAAGACCAATAAGAAACCGAGCCTTAAGTCAGATACGAAGCCAAAGCCTATAATACCGGGATCTGCAAAGAAGTAAGCTTAGCCAAAACATCGAGCTAACATATTGTTAATGTCCACAACTCTGCATCATTGTTGGTTTCTTTTGTTTTTCCCGTTTTTGATGTACTAGTTAACGTAATGCAGGTTAAAAGTCAAGGAGAAGGCTAAACTTGCAGAAGTTTTTTCTAGATATGGAACGAGAGAAGCCAAAGCCTCTAAATAAATGTAATTTTGTTGATTCCGTGAAATTCTGGCATGTTGTGATGCGCGAATTGCTGTTGTTGGGTCCTCTCCTATATTTCACGCCTACACGAAAATGGAAAGAGTATGCTGCTTGACGTGCTAAAGGAAAACATATGTGCTCTGTGGTCTGTGCAAGGAAGAACTGCTGAATGCTGATACATTTTTGGCATGTGTAATGTTTGTAAACTCTGCTATTTAATTATTTGTCTCATTAAATTCGCTACATTAGCTTTTTCATATTAGAGCTTTTAGGAAAATATATAGTAAACTTAGTGGACGGAGTGTCAATGTGTATGTTATTGGCTTCTTGTTGCTACAACTACCGAACTAATACACCATCCCAAGAGTCTCATTTCCTATTCCACATTATATATATTATACACGATACATTGCAAATTCAGCTATGAGTAATGTTTTCACGTTATATTAAAACCTATTTTTTCGGCTGACTAAAAGTCGTTTACCAAACACATTATTCTATTGCTTTTTCTACTGCAAACGCATGTGCTTCAGCTTTTAAATACTGCAAAGTTCTATAATAGATAATAAATAAACTACAATTCAACCCCTTTTATAGCCTCCACATGACAAACTTTGTCTTTTTTCCATGATGTATTGTTCTTTGTTTGTCTTATTCTTCTTCGTTGTCATTTTTCTATTGAGTATGTTTGGAGAATGGTTGTTGGCTTGAGTTTGAGCCGTTGGCTTGTTTGACCAACTGAAGATATTGACTGATTTGGTAGCTAATAAGTAATAAGCCAACTATTACAAAGATGTTTAATAAAAGTTAGCTGTTGGCAGTATAGGTAGAGAAAAAGTGGGTTAAAAAGCCTAAAGCTAATGTAAAAGTTATTTATAATACCAATTTGATTTTGGCTTAAAAACCATTTTTATTTTGACCAACCAAAAACCCAAAAGACAAAAATCAACAAAAAAGGCCATTTGCGAAATTCGATTAGTTATGTTTGTTGTGTTGTCAGCTGGTACATGGGTTTTGTAATTTGTCCCCTTTGGCTAAGAAGCTTCCTATTGAACCATGTATAGAAGTAAAGATGTATAAAGTATAAACTATGATTTGAATCTACTGATGCTCATTAATTCCTTTGGATTTATTTAACATTTGTGACAGCTAAAATGAGAAATGATTTCTAAGTCAACAGATTCCTCTTTATTTTCAGTAGCTACAACTACAAGCAAAAACACAGAATCCCATTACTTTGACTCAACATCTCTGAACCAGAAATGGAATTGGGAATAGCATTATCTGTTGTGCAAACTCTCTTTGCTGCTCTGCAATGTCCAATGCTCAAAAAAAATCCCTTCCATATGGGGGCACAAAACTAATGTATAAGAAAAAACACAGAATCCCATTACTTTAACACAGTTGATCACAGTCTATTCATCGCTTACGTTCTGCTCGCCACTTGTATACTGGCTTTGATGTGGGGCAAACAATCTCATCTTCCCGTAACTTGCGTTTCCTACCCTTCTTCTGTATCAATATACAAACCACTGTTATTTCTTGTATATAAATATCAACTATCATATATTTCCTCCGTTTTGAAATACTCGCTACAAAACGGTTTTTGACACTATTCATCTTTTAAGCTTATTTTATATATTATATTGCGACTAATGTATAAAAAACAACATAGTCAAGTGCAACCATGTTTGAATCGACTAGTAGCATACTTTATAATATTAACTTTTTATAATTTTAGATGTGTAAAGGTAAATTCATAAATGATCAAAGGAGACATTGAATTTGCGTAAAAAAGTCAATGTAACAAGTATAGTGGAATGGAGGAAGTACTTATTGTAGTATACGGCTATGTCTATGAAATTAGGAAGACAAGTACCATTCTGAGATGGTATGGAATCTATAATGTCGGTCAGGGATTTAATTAGTACCTGTAGTTCTTTCTGCAAGGTCATCTCTGCATGGACTCTCTCCAAATCTTCAACTCTTTTCATTCTAGCCTCGAGCTCCTTGTAGGAAGCATTCACCATACTGTCCGTAACAGATTCAATATGAATACGCATAAAAATAAATGAGATATTTTTAACATCAGTTTTTTTTTTGCAATGCAAAAAAGAAACGATGAATATAACCAGAAATGCATCTAAGCTCGAACATTGTACCACAAATTAATGCATACAAGTATCAATTGAATTTTTGAGCTTGAACCATCTACAGATGCTGAGCTTAACATCTGATTCTAGCATCAACACCGATTCTCACCATTAAATTAAGAGGATAAGACTGTTTATGTCTGAATTTGATTAACAACAGCAAGTTGAGCTGAACAGATATCTAAGCTACATGTCTTTGGATAGAGGCTAAATCACTATAAGTCATTCAATCATTCAAGATATTCCCCTCATCTAATTTAGTTGATACATAGGGCATTGAGCATTAGATATACGTTAGAGCTAATTTTTTATTATCATATACTCTAAATATAAAACATTTGTAAACAAAGAACACTGTTCATAATGAACAGTGATTTTTACTTTTCCTCACGTTGTGACGCGTGTAATTGGAGGTGCTATCTGTTTCTATTCTTCCTTTCAATTTCAATAATCTACTCTCTCACTCTTATTTCTTCCTCAATCTTCTTCAATCTCATTTCTACCTCGGATGATGCCAAATGATTCAGCCAAGTTGATCTATTGTTGTTCTAAATCCAGAATATCATCTCATCTTCTGTTCCAAATTCATCAATCGCATTTCTACCTCGGATGGTGCCAAATGATTCAGCCTAGTTGGACTCTAGATCTATTGTTGATCCTAAATCAGGAATATCATCACATCTCTTGTTCCAAATTCATCATCTGTTCCAGGTCTTGCTAATAGTTCATCTTCATCTACTCCTCCCTTAACCACCATTGGTAAGTTGAGAAGCTTAACAAATTTGCAATTTTCGTGTTAATTTTGTTTAATTGGGAATTTCACTAATCATATGTTTTGATGAAGATTTAGGCACCCGGTTGAAGATGTGAACTAACGTTCCTTTTTTTTTTTTTTTTGAAATTATAACAGTCTTTTTAATCAATTTTTTTTTATTTGCTTTTATCTGGGTTTCTGATTTAGGTTTCTGATTTTGTTTTGAGGTTTCGAAAGGTTGTTGATAATCAACCGCAAGAATCAAGCTGATTTATCAACCGAAAGAATCAAGCAGATTTTCGTCACCTTATGTTCGTGTCTTCTTTAGCGATGAACAAATTAGGGTTTCGTAAGTTTTTCTGGGTTTTGGTTTTTAATGATGTCAATTGAAATTAGGGTTTTGTAATTTTTTCTGACAAGGCTGAAATTGGAAGTGCTTCACAAGAATTTTAGTTTTATTGTAAGGTACATGCTACATGGTGAGTTTAATGGGATGTTAGATGCTCAATGTTGTGTAATTCTGCAATACAATTATTATCATGAATAGTATCTTCTAGATGAAAATACCCAGTTTTCGTAGAAGAATCTTTGCAATTGGTTGCTCAATTGTTTAAAAACGTTTCTGATTATTTTTCTAAATAATCTAAATCCATGCTAATCGCTGATATTCTGCATCAAACTAAACCATTGAAATCAGTGTTTTTGTTTTATTTTTGAGCGAAAATTTAGGGTATAAAAATGTTTTATATTTAGAGGATTTATTTTCGTTTGCTTGGATTGTCGTTTGGTTTCTTTGATGAAAAGTCATGTATTTATGTATTTCGCTTCATAGTTGCTTTTTTGTTTCAATATTGTTTGCCTTTGATCTTGTATCTACCAATGGTTTGATGAAATGACAGGATGAATCATGGTGGTGAGGATCATGTTAGTTTACAGCCTGTACTTCGATCTTTATTCAATTTGTTGCTCCATCATCTATACTTTGATCTTCATTATCTCTCTTCCTTATTTTTTTTGCTTTTTTTGTTCTCCAGTTGCATTTTAGGAAATTGGTTTGCCATTGTAGATGCTTTAGTAGGTGGTTAGTTTTCCATTATCTCTCCTCCTTGGTACTTTTTAAAGCTCATGTTTGAATGTTCTTTGACTAGAAAATTTTGTTTTGGTTACTAAAGAAGACATGATGAAGGAGGCTCAAACTTCCACCGCAAAAATATATACTTCCGCGCTTATTATAAAACAAGGTCATCCATTCATGGAATTTTGAAAAACCTTTTGGCATTTGATTTAATTTCATCTCAACTTCAGATAGTGTTTAATAATGTGCAATGTTATTTTGATTCTTATTTAAGTGATCTTCTGTAATATTCCCATGATAGAAGCTGACATTTAAGTTTTTAGTTTGCCTTTTCTCAAAAATAGAATATGATGGTAGAGTCGCTTGTAATATAATTTCCCACACTAAGATCACTAATAATCTATTGACTATAATTCATGATGGACTCTTTGATTTTGATTCCTCTTAATTCTAATTCCAATAATTGGGTATTTCGGGTATTTCTTTTCTTTAATTTTTTTTAAAATTCTTTAATTTCCGTTTTGATTTCTTCAATTTTTATGATTATAAAGATACTTCTTTGTTTTAGTTTTCGTTTTCATTTCTTTGGTTTTTGTGTTGATGTTTGTTAGTGATTTGGTTTAGTGATTTAGCTTTCTTTAATTTTTTTTTCAATTTCTTTAATAGTTTAATTTGATTTCTTCAATTTGGTATGCTTATAAAGATACTTCTATGTATTTTGTAGGATTTAGTTTTTTTGAGAATTGGGTTTGCTGGACCAATCTGTCATTTCTCTTCAATATCAACATTGATGGTAAGAATGATCAACGTCTTCATGATTGTCTTCGTTTTTGCATTGTAGTCTAAATTTTTATCTTATTTGAGCTTATGTGACTCTAACATTAACACCATTTTTTTGGTTTTGAAAACTGTTTTCGATTGTTTGTTTTAATTTGTGCAATAGGAAGTTGTAGAGTCTTGAAGTAAGAATGTAATTTCTCGACCTATAGTGTATAGAGGATTTAGTTTTGTGATTCTCATTGCAGACCTCTTTTCCTTGTTTTTTTTAACATTATTCTGTACATAGGCCTTGAAGAAAGTATTTGAGAAAACTGACCATGATGTAAATATAGACGATTTAATGGCTTCAAGGTATGTAGTTTTGAATTTGTTAAATCTTCATTTAAAGCACAAGCCCCAAAAGGAATTTGATGTTGTTTTTGTTTTCCTTGCAGTAGTCTACATGCTGAGGTATGATTTGTAGCTGGTGGACTTGATGGACGGTCTATGTAGAGATAAACTCATTCCTAATGCTCAATATGTTTATGGCATTTGAACAGGAATTGCCCAGCCAATTGGACATATTGCAAGCAAAAATTGCAGACGCAGAAAACAGTCGGAGGTGCATCTCTCTCTCTCTCTCTCTCTCTCTCTCTTTTAACTCTTCAAATATTACTTCATTTTTGTCACGGGAACATTTTCATATTTATATAGGGTATTAACACGAGATTTCGAATGCAAAAATTAGAATGTCAAAGTGTATGCGGATCCTAACAGTAGTCACAGTTGATGTTGATCCAAACTCTCCCACGTATTCGAGAGTTATCCATCGATTTCCAGTCCCTTACTTGGGGGATGATTTGCATCATTCTGGTTGGAATTCATGCAACTCTTGCCATGGAGACCCGTTTCCTTGTGCTTCCTCCTTTGATGTAAATCGTTGATATTTACTCGTCTATATCTCACTCTCAGTTTCATAATGTTTTTTCAATCGCCGGATCTTGTTTTTGGTGATATAATCATCTCTTGAATGCCCCATATGATAGATTTGTCAAGTTTGAGGCATCACTTGCTGTACGAAGTCGTCCAAATAATGATTTTCATGACACAAATTTCTGTTGGAGAAATCATTCTTATACTAATTTTGCTTCTTTCCATGACTTAATATATGCTATGTTGTGAAAGGAAGTTGACATTCTAATCTCATGCCTTGGAGACAGCGATTGGAAAGCCGAGGGAAATGGGTTTCTCCTGATTGACTCTGAATTCAATGTGAAAGGAAGGTAAAAAGAAATTAGTGACTCCGATTTTCCGCAATTGCTTAGTTTGCATGGTTGATAACTTAAAACTTAGAAGCTCATAACGACTCTTGATGTGGCTTTTAGTTCTATCATGGATTACTCACTTGTATTTTTCCCTTGATGGATTTTCATTGTATATTATTCTAACCTACAGATTTCCCTTGATGGATTTTCATTGTGTTAGGTGGGAAAAGCCCGGACATAGTCCATCCTTTGGCTACAATTTCTGGTATCAACCACGGCATAAGACAATGATAAGCTCATCATGGGGAGCTCCCTTAGCTTTCTCCAAAGGCTTCCACCCGCAGCATGGGTCAGAGGGTCTATAGGGAAGACATCTATTTGTATACAGCTGGCTTGAGGGAGAATTGAAACAGAAATTGGACCTCGGAAACACTACACTTATACCATTGGAGGTAAGTCGACATAAAAATCTATTCTTGAATCTCTTGATGGATTGATGGGTCGAATGCTTCTTTTTACCTTAATAATATCGGTTAAAGCCTTACAGGTCTTGTATCGAGTTAAGATATTTGTTATTCTTTTTACCTTAATAATATTGATTTTTCATAGAATTTTCTGCAATCTTCTGAGAATATAGTTGGAATTTCTTTTATTATTGCAAACTTGAGATGATGTTGAATCATTGACTGTGACCTGTGATTTCATCATTCTCTTTCATTGTTTAAATTTGAATTCTAATTAGAGAAATTTTTTAGTTACTTTCATAAATTGGAGTATGTCTTTTAATAGCAACTTCTAAACTAAATGATTGTGCATATGCTTACTTAAAGGAAATCTAATTTTGTAGAACCGTCTAGGTCACCTCAGGAGAAAAGTGTGCTCTTTGTTCTACAATGAATTGAATGTTGTAGGATGTTTGCATTTGGTTGTATTGGGTTGATTTTCCGCTTTTGATGTTTGATATGGTGCAAGGGATTTCAGTGTTCATTGTTGTTTCCATGTTTGCAAATTAATATGCATGATTTAGATGTTTTGTAATGTTAATAATTTGGCATTGGTATATTGTTGGGAGCGAATCTGGATCATATGATCCACGAGGTAAGGTTCCTTCAGCTTTTGGATTTTATGTCATTTCGGCACCAATTTTGAAACCTTGTGGTCATTTACCGCTTTCTCTTGTAATTCTAAAATTTTAGATTTAATTAATTGTTATATGTGTTTTTGTACTTGTGCCCGAAACCCCACGTCATTTTTCTATTTATATTGGTTTGATGCAAGTTTTATAAACGATTAGGCTTCGGTACTACGCATCGACCTATTTATTAGTGTAGAAGGATGATTGGTGGTGTGAGCAACTCTAATTGATATTGTTTAAGGTTTTTAGTTTGTAAAAAATTTGAAAACAATCAAAATATCCATGCTGGAACGACATGTTGATCTTGAGCAAAAAAATACGCAAATGCTTGCAAGACATAGACAAATGCAAGATGGAATCGAGGATGTTAAGAATGCTGCTGCTAGAGCAGGGGTTAGAGGAGTCGAATCAAAGTTTATCAATGTTCTTGCAGAACAGATCTCAGCACTGAAAGTGGAAAGAGAGAAGGGAAGTTGTTACAGCGATGAAAAAATGCTTCGTTCTCTCTCAGCTAAGAGACACCGCAGAATCTGTGCAGGCTGCGAGAGAATTACTTGTACGTCTGAAAGAAGCAGAAGAAACAGTAGCTTTTGCCTCGACAAGTTAAAATGTTCTTGATGGTTTCGTCATCCTTAGTTGTTTTTAATGGTGCCAATGTGTCATATAGTTCAAGTGCAAGTAAAATTTGCATTTGTCTACTGGATTTTCCAGGTTGCTCTTATCAACTTTTGCAATTCCTGCTCATTTAGCTCCTTTAAATCTTGTTAGAATGATTTGTATACTTTATGTACCATATTGATATTGATATTGATATTGATATTACTCGATCAATAGTTATTTTATTTCATAAATAGTTACCATTATTAGTTGTTCATGATGAACTTATTTTTATTTAAGCTTTGAGACCATAATGCTTTATACATTTCATGTTTTTAATAATTCTTTTGTTAAATTTAACATGCTCTTTTATTCATTTTTAGTTTTGAATCCTACTTGGCTAACTATTTTTTGGAATTCTTCGATAATTTGAATGAAATAAACTCTAAATTAGCTAAAGAGTCTTGTACACATTATAATACTTTCTAACATAATTGGTACTAATCGGTTGAATTCTATTATATATCCGAATAGCACCTACAAGATTTGTGTACTAAATCCAACCAAGTTAACATATTGGTAGACTAGTAGGTTCAAAAATCATTAAGTACTAGAATAGAAGGTCTCTGATAGAGGCACTAACTTAATTATTGTATACTTTTGAAATTTCTCAAGAAAGTGTGCCATTGACGCCGTTATTGTTGATCTTTGTGGTTAATAATATAGCGGAACTATTGCTAAATGCAAAATGACATTTTCACATTTCATTTGCAACCATTGTTGTAAGTTATATATCTTGAAGAGCCATCAAGCTAAGCTTTCTAATATTCATATTGTCTTTGCCTTAAACTTCAACTTCAAATCGATTACTAAAATTGTTAATTGAAGATTAATTGTTTTCGAAAGTTAATATTTTAAATTAAATAGGATTTCTTGGGGGAGCACGTGCGTAGCACGCGCCCCACCAACTAGTAAAACAAAAGTATGCATATACTTCCTCTGGTTGGAATTAATTGCTACAATTCTTGTTAACGCAATCCAATGCACTATTTTGACCTTTAATATCTTTAGTTGCGCATAATTAAAAATTATAATGGACCTTTACCTCTTGATCTCCTCAGGTATAGGTCCTAATGTGTTGAGCTCTTTCTTCTGTGAGGACTTCGATAGTAATTCTTTCGCCTCTTCCCTGTTAGATAAAGGTTTCAAGATAGATCAATCAGATTCCAAAATTAGCACTTGGTTTTGACAGTAGTGCAAAGAAGCAGAAAAGGCATAAATTCAATTCACAAGTAGGGATGGTCATGGGGCGGGTCCAACCAGACCCGAATCCGAACCCTTTTAATTTTTACTCGGATTCGAACCCTAAGGGTCCAAAATTTTCAGACCCAGACCCAGACCCTTCGAATCTGATGGGTCTAGGGTCCTTAATGGGTCTAAAAAAAGTCTCTTTGATTTGTCAAATTTGAACGATTTGTAAGTCATTATATTTTTCGTAATTTGTAAGAGAGTTATTATCGTATTTTACAAATATTTAATACTAATTTAACATCTAAAGTCGCATACCGTCATCCATATACGCTTAAATTCTATTATAAACACTAGTATTGGGTTAGCACTTAGCAAGTAGCATATATATTATGATTATATGAAAAGAAAGTAAGTGTTGGGGGCAAAATTCATACGTATAAGACAAATAAAAATGGATAATTTAATATTTATAAGGGTTCGAGGGGCGGGTCCAGCCGGATCCGGACCCGCCAATTATTTTTTAGATCCAGATCCGACCCGGATCCGATGGGTCTCAAAAAATAAGACCTAGACCCTTCAAAAAGGGGCGGGTCCTGGACCTGTGACCATCCCTATAATCACAAGTATTGAACCAGAAGTAGAATTGAAAAGGAAACAGTTCTGACAATCTACATGAAGATTAAAATACTCCCCCAAAACCAAATGATTCAATCACAAACCTGTCTTCTGCAAAGTAAATGTGTCTGTTTGATGGCTGATCATCTAAATTGTGTAGCATAGCTCTAAGCTTTTCAACTTTCTGTAAACACAAGGAACATAATATCAACAACATATACAAAAGAAACAGAAAGTTTTATCTCTTTCTCAGCATAATTAAAAACCATCAAGAATTATACACTAGAAGAGATTACCTTCTTTTCAATTTGTAGTTTCTGAAGCACATATCCAATGTCTTGTGTCTTCATCAATGAAAGTTCTTCTGGTGTATATTTGTTTGCCTCGCTCCTAAGGTCATACAGAAACAAAATAATGAGCTTATAAGTAGCATTAGACAACATACAAAGAACATAAGCAACAAAAACCATAAACCTACTCAGGTCTATGTACTCCATTAATTGTTTTGGTTCTGATCATGCCGAAATTGAATTCATCAGGGTTCCTATTAGCAGCCTTCTCTTTGAGTTTCTGCAAATCCCAATTTAGAATCGAGATGAGTGAGATCAATCAAGAGACAACATCCAACACAGCCAATGAAATAAAAACCTTAAATGTTCTAGCAATAAAAGAACTAGCAACGAAATAATTACCCGTAATGTCTCCTCCTTTTTGTGGTATTCCCTAGCACGAATAACATAATCCTTGTGCTTTTCAAGGAACCCAAACTTTTTCCTTGAAGCCCTGACATGAACACAGAGAAAATATAAATTGAAAATGAAGAAGGATTTAAAGCTAAGCTAATAAACAGGGGTGTGAAGACTCACGGTTGAGATCGCTCCTTATACGTCCTTTTAGGGATTGCATTCCTTATAGATGACATCTTGGATGCTTTAAGCAATTTCAAAACAACTCTCTTTGTCTAATATATAATCTGCAAAAATGAAACCTTGTAATTCACTACAGTAGTGTTGAGAAAAGAGGCTATATAATACACACACTTTCTCCCTTTGTGTTGTTAGATGAGCAAAAATAACCAATCCAATCAAACAAATAATAATAATCCCACAATCAAGAGCAATAAAGTAAAAGTGCGGAAAGTAAAGCACACACGATATTTACGTGGAAAACCCAATGCGGGAAAAAACCACGGGACCGTAAGTGGTACACTCTTCCACTAATCACCAATAAAATTAATGGGTACAACCAAAATCCTCTCTAGACAATACTAGAGGTAATACAAACACCAAACAACCCTAAAACATCACTCAAAAGTGGTAAAATAACAATTAGGGTAAAATTAGGGCAAAACAAATTACCCACTTACAATGCACAAAACGACAATCCAACCGTTGAATATGTAGGTTGGGTAGACAGAAACACCGTGTCAAAATTTGACGAAAAACGGAGCACGAATGGCCTTTGATCGGATCGCCGAAAGTCACGCTTTTCTTCTCCTCTAACCGTGCGCTCCTGTTTTCTGGTTTTGTGCGTGAATGTGTTTTTTTTGCAAATCTCATTATATTACTGCTGCCCTATTTTCCTTGGTATTTATAGTTTTTCATTTTTTTTTATTTTTTTTTAAATTAACAAATAATACTATTATTATTAGTCCATTATTATTAAGCCCATAATTAAAATATTAATTGGGTCTTCCTCCAAGTGGGAGGGAATAACCCAACAAGTAGAAGATTAGGGTGGAAAACAAGAGCAAAAGCCCCCCAACAACTGTTCTAGTTCCATAAAAGATGTATGACATGAGAAACAAACACTTCGGACTTTCGACTTTCAAGGACTAACTTCGCAAAACCTGTTTATTATGATTGTGTGAACCACAAAACAATGAATGACAGGGTTAATTAACAATTATTTAACAAGTACCAAATGATAAAAAATGTCATCTGATATGCTTTTAGTAACAAGATGATCCATCTACCAATGGCCAATAATTTTGTGTAAAGATAAAATGACAATCCCAAAATTTTCCTTGCTTATGAACAATAACAAGCTAACATAAATAGTTTTGCAATGAAATTCATGATGACCACAAAAACAAATGATAATCTTTGTAGAGAGGGTAAATTTTTACTGTATGACTTTTTGAATACTAAAAGACACAAAAAATTTCTCATCTCCACTTCTCCTCCCCTTAAAAGTTAATACCCTCCCACCCATATCCCCACTTCCTAGAATTCACTTTATTCTGGCATTTAAAAAGGAAAATGAGTAAATTTAATTCAGTACAATTGCTTTCTTAGAATAATGGACTACTACTGTGACTTCAATAAGAAGATTATTGATAAATTAGACCCCATTCTTAACTTCTGTTTCTGCTAAAATTGAAAAACCCTAATCTGCAAAAATACACCCAAAAACTCTATATGACTCAAATTTAGTCTCCATTAGCGCTCTAGTCTCAACTCATCAATTATCAATTCTACAATGGAATGATAAAAAATGCAGAAATTGAGCAAATTAATAGATGAAATTAGATTCAATACAACACAAAATTTAAGCTTAATTATCAAGAAAAAATCACATAAATTAACTAACCTTAATAAGAGTCGATAGCCGAGGACGAACAGTAGGTTGGTTTTGACGAAGGGTTTCCACTTTCAATAACTCAGAACGAAAATGCTTCTCCCAAATTAAAGAGAAACCCTAGATTGATGGGGGTTAATTGTTTATCTCTTTTAGGGTTTGGGGGAAGAACAGAAGAAATAAAGGAAGAAAATGCGGCGCTTAGATATGAACTATCGACTTTTTCTTTCTTATTATTATTGCTTATTACTAACTTAGTTTCAATATTCAGGCAACCCGACTTGTAAGTTGTAATTTATAAGTTGTAATGTATTTTTATTTTTTAATTTAACCCGTCTTTTAAGATATAGATTGGAGTTTTTCGAATGTCTTAGTATGAGTTTTTTTTTATCGTCTTATTAGAAGATGGTCATTCATGCATATATTCTCCCTCCCCATGGTCGTACGATGTTACCACGCTTTCTCATATTTAATTGGACAGATTATAATAAAAAATAAAAATAAATTATATGGACAAGGGTAGTATTTGGCATTTTACAATATTATTTTAAGGTTTTATTTTTTTGGAAAAATTTAATTTGTACTATCTGTAAGAATTGATTTTTATTTGAAAATTGATTAGCTTCTATCATATTTAGTAAATTATAGGAAAAATTATAAAAAAATAAATCAACCTTTTCATGATAAATTGACAATTATAATTCATTTTTAAATAAAATAAAAAAATTAAGAGTAAAATGGATTTGGCTTGGAATTTGGATATTTAACTCTTCCCCTTCCCCAATATACAATTCAGGATTAGGTGCACCCTTTCAGTTCCAGGCTTCAAGCAGGAAACAGTAGAAAACTAACTATCCTGTAATCTACAAAGTGCAAATAACTAACCTAATCCTCTTTCTCTCCAACAACAATGCTAGGCTTAGGATTAGGAACTCTCTCACAGCCATTAGCGCCGCAATTAGTTCTAAAGAAGCTTCCTTTTTTACCATATTCATTCCCCAATTCTTCTTCATTATCATTATCATCATGGGTTAGTTAAAATTCCCCTTTTCCTGCTATGTTATCGTAGTTGTCTTTGTATTTAATACATGAATGAACATTTTCAAAGATACCCATCTGATATACTTGTTTTTCTATTTCAGGGTCCAACTGGGTTTCCCTTATTTGCTCAAAAAAGTGAAAAGATTTCAACTTTTGATGAAGTAATAATGGAAAAAGGTGAAGATTTTGAAGATGTAGAAGATGAATATGAGTTTGATGATGATGAGTATGATTTTGATGAGGAGGAGGAGGAGGATTTCGATGATGATGAGGAGGAGGAGGAGGAGGAGGAGGATGAATTGATGGTTCCATTTCATTTGATGAATGCTTGGCTTGAGAAAAGACCAAAGGGGTTTGGTGAAGGGAAAGTTTATGATACTTCACTTGAAGATAAATTATTGGAAGAGATTGAGCAAAGTTTAAAAGCTCAAATTGCTAATGTTAATAAGCTTAAGAAAGAAGGGAAAATGCTTAATTCCAAGAATAAGATGCAGGAGGAGTTGTTTAAAGGTATATAATCTTATCTTTGGTTCTAATCAGTGAAACATAGTTCGTTAGTAGTTTACCTTTTGAATTTGCAATTCGCGATTAGCAAATTATGTAACACTGGTTGTAATTGTTATTCTTGGTTAGTTTTTTTTGCTTTTTTTTGGGGGCATTTTTTGTTGAAATTGAATGGATATATGTGGTATAACTTAATAACTATGCTGGGATTTTAGAATAAAATGCTTAGGGTAACATCTAGTTGAAGGTTTCTCGGGCCGAGGGACTCTTTGGACGCGTCCTACTTTATGGGTATGGTTTGCCGCCTTCCTTCCCTCCCCAGACCCTAACCATAGTTTTTCATGGCCGGGATTTAATGGGTATAATGATGATGATGTAGTTGAAGGGATATTGTTGGTTGCTTTAGGTATTCACTGTGAAATTTTGAGAAAAATGCTGGTATACATGACTGTAAAAATTGTTTGATTGATGACATGGGTTTGTACTTTGTACAATGATGAATCTATAATGCTATGATTCTGTATCATCTGTTTATATAAACTATGTCTAGATTAGAGGTGGCTTATGATCATATTGTCAAGTGATCATATAGTGAGGTACATCATTAGCTTGCATATTGGAGTCAAAATACTCTAATGCAAGAACTTTAGTTTGGATTTTAAAAATTTTGCTTCTTTAACTCATGTTTGGGCCGTATCCTCCTTTATGGGTATGGGTTACCGCCTTCCTTCCCTCCCCAGACCCTGATAGTTTCTATGGGTGGGATACACTAGGTACGATGATGATAATGATGATGCTTCAGTAACACATGTTTGTAGTTTTCAGTTGAAATTTGGCCTCATTTGCTTGTTAAGTTTTCTCCATTGCATAGTAGTTCAAACGGTTTTGTAATCTGCTAGATTTCGTTTGGCTTGGCTATCATAGGTCTACAGCTGAATGTTGCTCCTCGAAATCTGGTATCTTGACGACTTATCTGTTCGATTGTTGTATCACAAGTATTACATTTCGCATTTGCTTGAAAAATGACTTACTAAACACAAGTAGATGTTTGGTGAGTCTTGCCGATGGCTATTGTTCCAGTGCAATTTTGAGCAAATCTGTCTCCAAGTTTGGCAATTGAATCATAGTTTCTACAATTCAAATACTACATACTCTAGGCAATTGCTTTTTAATAACTATTGCTATCTTAGATTGTCTTTTCCCAAACCAAGGTAGAAAGGGTCGTATAGTTTATTGCGAGTCTTGTGATTTTGGCTGCTGGTAGACCCGATATAGCTGTTCTAAATGTACTGCTACAACGTTTTACATGCTATAATCCCAAATTCAAGTGCTTCTGCCTAGGCGGGGTTAGGGAATATGCAGGGTTTGGGAGTTCGGATGATGCGACCTTACTCTTGTAATAACAAAGGGGTTGTTTTGCTAACATCATTTGCAACTTTAAATAAATATATAATACTAAAGATTTAATGAGTCATTTTAATCTGGTCTATTATAATTTATAACCAAAGAAATGAAGAACTATAGATCATTGTCTCCATTGACATGGATGGCTATAGAGAACTAATAAAAATATATATTTTGGACTACCTCTATGCAGCTTCGGAAGGTGTTCCGAGTGGGATTCGTGTTCGTATTAACAACCTTCCGAAGAAGAAGAATATCTACAGAGATTTAAAGTCGGCCTTTAAAGGAGTACCCGGAATGATCAACATATCACCTGTGAATTCCGGGAACAAGAAAACAAGGGATCCTGTCTGCAAAGGCCTTGCTTTTGTCGATTTCATGTCCGTTAAGGATGCAAACAGGTATCGGGTTTTCCTTCTCACTGCGAGAAAACAACTAATTTTCCGTTCTCCATACAATGTTCTGCGCATCTATGTTCTTACAACTTCTCTTTGAATTATTATTTTGAAATCGCGAGTACTTTTTGCCTTCTGTTTACTACAGCTTTGTTCAGATGTTCTCGGGCCAAAGTATTGCCTTTGGCAAGACCGAGAAGCTGATAAAGTGTGAAATTCTAAAGCCGGTTGATCCTAGTTTCGAAGGATTACCTTATGATGGGTACAGCAGTGGTTCTGAGGCAACTTATACTTTCTTAGAGGAGGATGAAGACGAAGATGAAGGTGAAGACGATGACAATGATCAAAATGATACATACTTAAACTCTGAAAATCTTACCCTCGAGAAACATGTAAAACACATGGAAACGATAGAAGCAAAAGTGGTTGCTAGAGCTTCGTCGTATGAAGAGGAGACGAAGGCGGTTAAAAAGATGCCAAAGCTCACAAATCAGACGGAGGTTACACATAAGCCAGATAGGAAGCCAAGCCAGAAGACCAATAAGAAACAGAACCTTAAGTCAGATACAAAGCCAAAGCCTATAATACCGGGATCTGCAAAGAAGTAAGCTAAGCCAAAACATCGAGCTAGCATATTGTCAATGTCCACAACTCTGCATCATTGTTCATTTCTTTTGTTTTTCCCATTTTTGATGTACTAGTTAATGTAATGCAGGTTGAAAGTCAAGGAGAAGGCTAAACTTGCAGAAGTTTTCTCTAGATATGGAACGAGAGAAGCCAAGGCCTCTAAATAAACATAATTTTTTCGATTTTGTGGACGAGAGAAGTCTTCTCCTATATTTCAGGACTACATGAAAAACGGAAAGAGTATGCTGCTTGACTGCAGAAGGAAAACATATGTGCTCTGTGGCCTGTGTAAGGAAGAGCTGCTGAATGCTGATACATTTTTGGCCTGTGTAATGTTTGAAACTCTGCTATTTAATTATCCGTCTCATTAAATTCGCTACATTTTAATTTTTCATATTAGAGCTTTCAGGAAAATATATAGTAAACTCAGTGGAAGAAGTGTCAAGTGTGTTTGTTATTCGCTACAACTACTGAATTAATACATCATTCCAGTCTCTTATCCAATACACATGTATATTATACACTAAAGTGCAAATTCATTTTGAGTAATGTTTTCACACTATATTAGAACCTAATTTTCGGCTAACGAAAAGTCGTTTACCAAACACATTGTTCTATTGTTTTTTCTACTGCAAACACATGTGCTTCAGCTTTTAAATTCTGCAAAGTTCTATAATAGATAATAAATAAAATACAATTCAACCCCTTTTATAGCATCTAGATGACAAACTTTGTCTTTTTTTTTTCCATGATGTATTATTCTTTGTTTGTCTTATTCTTCTTCGTTGTCGTTTTTTTGTTGATTATGTTTGACAAATGGTTGGCTAAACTGTTGGCTTGAGCTTAAGCCATTGGCTGGTTTGACTGACTAAAGATATTGACTGAAAAATATAATCCGAGTTTTATCTAGAGCAAAGTCGGAGGGTGAATAATCTGAGACGAATTTGACCCATTGCCATCAATTGAAAACCCGAAAGACAAAAATCAACCAAAAGAAGCCATTTGCGAAACTCGATTAATTATGTTTGTTGTGTTGTTAGCTGGTACATGGGATTTGTAATTTGTTCCCTTTGGCTAAGAAGCTTCCTATTGAACTATGTATAGAAGTAAATATGTATTAAGTATAAAGTATGATTTGGATCTACTGATGCTCATTAATTGCTTTGGATTTATTTAACATTTGTGACAACTAAAATGAGAAATGATTTTCTAAGTCAACAGATTCCTTTTCATTTTCAGTAGCTACAACTACAAGCAAAAAACAGAATCCCATTACTTTGACTCAACATCTCTGAACCAGAAATGGAATTGGGAATAGCATTATCTGTTGTGCAAACTCTCTTTGCTGCTCTGCAATGTCCAATGCTCAAAAAAATCCCTTCCATATGGGGGCACAAAACTAAACTTGATGATCTCCAACGCACAGTCGCCACAATCAAGGCCATGTTAAGTGAAGCAGAGACCAAACAAGACTTCTCCGATCAAGTGAAACTCTGGATCGAGGAGCTCAAGGATGCGGTTTATGATGCTGACGATCTGTTCGATGAGTTACTGACTATCACTAAGCTGAAGCAGCTCAACGAAGATGGGAAAACCTTCAAAAAGGTGCGGGATTTCTTCTCTAGATCTAATCCTCTCATTGCTGCTAACAATGTGTCTCGACGCGTTGAGGAGATCAGGGAGAGTTTGGATGCTATTGCTAGCAATCACAACAATTTTGGCTTTAAGGTTGAGTCTAAACAAAACAAGAGGAGAAGGGACGAGACTTGTTCTTATGTATACGAGGGTTATACCGTTGGGAGAGATGATGATGTCGAGAAAATTGTTGGTTCTTTAATAGATCCTTGCATTCCGAGTGATGTATCTTTCCTTACTATCGTAGGGATTGGAGGGTTAGGAAAAACTGCACTCGCTCAACTTGTGTATAATTGCAAGAGTTGCAAGTGTATTTTCATTAAGATTGTGAGCTTGTGTTTCTGATCATGATCAAGAGCAATTGGACGTAGGAGGGATTCTTTGTAAGATTTTGGGCTCGATTACGGGTGAAAATTATGAGCAATCCAATGTGAATTGGGTGCAATGCCAACTTTGTCAAAGATTTGCAAGAAATAGATATTTGCTCGTCTTAGATGATGTATGGACCGAGAATCGTAATCAGTGGCAAAAGTTGGAAGGATTCTTATTGAGTGGCCAAAGCAAAAGTTGTATAGTGGTAACAACTCGTTCATATAAGACCGCGAGCATTATTGGGGCGGGCCAAATACATGAATTGCAAGGCTTGTTAAAGGAGAATTCATGGCATTTGTTTAGAAGGATAGCATTTGGATCGGAACAATCAGTACATGATGGGGATTTGGTCAAGATCGGCCAAGAAATTGTTGAAAAATGTGCCGGAGTTCCTCTTGCTCTACGAGTGGCAGGAAGTCTATTGTATGGTAAAAATAAGAGTCAATGGATATTATTTCAGAAGAACGGGTTTTCCAACTCCAGAGAACGTCAAAACGATATCATGTCAATATTGAAACTTAGTTACCATCAGCTCGAGTCTCCATTGAAGAGTTGTTTCACTTATTGTGCGTTGTTTCCCAAAGGTGTCGTGATCGAGAAGGGGTTGTTAATTAGCCTTTGGATGGCGCAAGGCTTCATTGTTCCATTAGACGTTGGTCAAAGGATAGAAGATGCTGCCGATCAGTATTTTTCTCTTCTACTGCAACGATTTTTTTTTCAAGATGTAGAATGTGATGAATATGGTGAGATTTTCTCGGTTTACAATGCACGATCTCATGCATGACATGGCTAAAAACATTGCCGGGAACGAATTCTGCATAAAAAACCCTATCCACAATGTGGATAAAAAAGTTCGGCATCTAGCGCTTATGCGAGGTAAATCTTCACAATGCTTTTTCACTCACACCCGAATTCGCTCATATCTTTCTGTTGGAAATTGTTATGTGAAAGCTGAGATTAGGCAGTCTTCTTTGGAAGTGTTACTAGAAAAATGGAAGTACTTAAGGGTACTAGACCTTAGTAACTTGGCTATAGACGATGGAATTTTACCAGATTTCATTGGTGAATTGCTACATTTAAGGTTTCTAGATCTTTCTAGAAATTGGTGGTTAGAGATGCTCACTAAAATCATTACAAAATTGTATAATTTACAAACATTAAAATAAACTGATTGTATCTCATTGGAAGAGTTGCCAAAAGATGTAAACAAGTTAGTTAATCTTAGGGCATTGGATATAAAGGGTTGTTCTATGTTGACCCATATGCCTAAGGGCATAGGACAATTGACTTGCCTTGAGACACTAGGAAGATTTGTGGTGGGTGGAGTGTGTTTGAGTTGGGAGCAATTGCATGATCAAGTCAACGAACTTAAAGATCTTAATAGCCTCAAAGGCGAGCTTGATATTGAAATCTGGAACCCGGTAGATGCTTTTTCAAGTAGACGAAGATAGTACAAGGGAAGGAGGATATTTGAGTAGCAAAGAACATCTCAATCGTGTCAAAATTGTTTGTAAGATAGACAACGATAAGGAAGGAGAAAAATTGATGGAAAAGATGCAGCCGCATTGCAATCTTAAGGTGCTAGAGTTGATGGGAGACAAAAGCGTAATGAGAATGCTAAGTTGGGGAAGGGGATGCAAATTAGTAACCTATTTCCCGAACCTCGTTACATTGCGACTTTTTAAGGTTGACATTGAGCACCTAATGTGCCTTGGAAATCTTCGCTACCTGAAAGTCCTTACACTGGAGTCCATGACAGAATTGGAATACATAGTTGACGATATTTCTGTAGCACAAGGATGTATATTATTTTCCTCCCTTGAACAACTTGAGTTTACTTGGTTACCCAAGTTGAAAGGATGGAGGAAACTGGTTGGTGATGATGGTAGCACCAGTATGGAAGCATTATCGTTTCCTCGATTGAAGACATTGAGCATACTTAGGTGCAATCGCCTAGAATCTAATTTGTTATGTCTCGTCTTGGAAAGGTTATATCTCAAATTTTTCAATGAAAAACTATGAATTATAACCTCACCTTCTTCTTACATTTTACCCAAATTAACGGAGGTGGAAATAAACAAAGTTGCATGGCTAAAATCGATGTCCATAGAGGATTTTCAACGTCTTCAAACCTTGCACATTTGGAAAGACTAAACAGAGAGTTTCGGAGAATATGGAGAGGTTGTCTTTAGCTACTTGTCCTCCTTACAATACTTGTCCATTCGTGAATGCTTCAGTCTAAGGACTGTTGCTCGAGAATTGGAGCATCTCACTTCCTTGAAGCACTTATGGATGATGGATTGCCCGAAATTAGATTTATCAGACGGAGTAGAGACAAAAAGGAGCTTTTGGCAATCGCCTTATTGGTTCTTCCGATCCTTGATATTCCAAAAGGCCTATTATCCAATATCATTCTATAGCTCGCTCCGCACCTTGACATTGTATAACCTCCCTCAGGTTGTGGCTCTACCGAATTGGATACAATACTTAGCGGCTTTGCAAACACTTGAAATATCTCAGTGCAAAAGACTGCGTTCTCTGTCCTACTGGATGCCTAAACTCACCTCTCTTGAAGAACTGAGACTCAGATGGTTGTTCATCACACCTAAAGGAAAGATGTCATGGACTGGATCGACGTCTCATCCAACATATTCCTTTAATTCGAATTTGGTAAACTTGTATATTTATTTCATTTTTATATAGTGCAGATTTATTCTTGATCATCACATTGTCAAATCGTCTCCAACTTGTTTTCATATAAATGATACTCATAGTATTTGAAAAATATGAGTATCTTTTGTAACTCTCTTTGCACCTTCATGAAAAAATAGCACTTGAGGACACAAATCTCACATAATTTGTTCTTTATGACCCCGCGTCCCTCTAAGTTTGCTACAATTCATATTTTTGCCTGTCTCACTTAATTTGTTATATTTTTTTTAGAAAAGATCTTGACCAATTTTTAAATTTTCATCCATACATTTTCTCTTATTTAATACCATGTCGATGATGATAGAATTTCCTTGAAATTACAATAAAACTCTCTTGTTTGAAAAGTATGAACTCATAAGTTCCTATAAATCTACATGTAACTTTAAAGTGATCACTTATGATATTAAAGAGATCAATTAGATAAATAGCACTTTTTTCTTTATTCTTTAATTTGTAAATAGAGGCCAAAATACCTTTTAAAAAAACCTGCCAAAATCAAAATTTACACCCTGAACGATTTGAGACGCATTTTATGGCAATTTGGGATGGAAGTTCCGGGGTCATGGACGAGGCTATGTCCGACGTCCCACGTTTCATGATTCTACGGGTAGCCCACATAACCACTATCAAATTTAACTTGTGTTATGATAATTTAAATTCGAAATTAAAGAGCAGTTAATTTTGATAGAGTTTTGGGCGCATGTAGAATTTGTAGTTAGATCCCAATAAATATCGTATTACATTAACTGCATACAAATATTTGATTACATCATAATTTGTACAACAATATTTTTGGTGGGACACTTGTTCCGCACTTATACACTCTTCACTACTACTTTTATGTGAGTTCATGTCTCACTTATCAATCTCTCTATTTTTTGTAGATATTTTATAATTTGAGCTCATGGCTCAATCCTTTTTTTTTATGGGAGCTTCTTTCTCTACATGATGCAAGTGTTATAATACTCTATTTATACTTAATATGAAACATTCTAGTAGTTAAGTTAGAATTTTATCTAGATATTTCTTTTCTTACTTTACACCTCTAGTATATTCTAACTACTACTTACTTAACACTAGATAATCCTAGATAATCATCTTCTAGATTTTTCTGATTAGTCTTTCAAATAAATTTTTGGCACAATCAGCAATAAACACAATTGTTAACTATTAAAATCTCATAATATACTTTTTTAAATTTAAGAGATTAACAAAATCAACTTATTGATGAATCCTGTTCCGCAGATAATAATACGCTACTCATTAACAATAGTATATTTGTATTCTTTTTACGAGTAGCAATTTCAATGACGCAAAAGGAATATTAGGAATATATATGATTATGAAAATTGACAACAACAAGTGTTGTTATCAATACATCCACCATCTTCCCATGTTTCATTATGAGTAACACAAAAATTCACACAAGATTGCTTGTTGCAGTCTGAAACCAAGCCCGGCGGATTTGGAATTCTGCATGGTCCATTATTGAATTTCCCTGATTCTTGTCCTGTAAAATACAAATTTTTTATAATCAAATTGATAATATTAAAATAAATAAATAAATCAAATGGTTTGGAACACCCAATTCCAAAATAAAATTTAATTTCACTTTATTATCATATAATAATCTTATTAGTATTTAAATTTATGAACAATTTAATATTTTATATTAGAATCGAATTCAAGTCATTTCTAAAAAAGTGATAAATATTCCAACTAAATAAGACCTCATTCTCGAAATATTTTATTACTTTTACTCCACTAAATGGAATAAATTAAAGGACGGACGTTCTCTAAAATTCACAAACTCAAAATCTACTTTTTTAAAGCAATTATCATCATCATCATACCCGATGTATCCCGCTCATAGAAAACTATGGTCAGGGTCTGTGGAGGGAAGAACGACGGCAGCTCATACCCATAGAGGAGAGTGCGGTCAAGGAGTCCCTCGGCTCGAGAAAGGTTTTCAGAGAGAGAAATCTGCAACTCACAAATAGAATAAATAAATTACGTACAAAAAATTAAAAATAAAGATAAAAATAAAAAATGAGGTAAAGAGCGATAATTAAAGACAATAAACAATAACAAACACTAGGTAAAGGGACAAGTTTAGTAATCTAAGACGTGGATAAGATGCCGCCAGCTGCCCCTATCTTGGTTAGATCCTTGGAGATGTGAAGCTCATGCATGTCACTTTTTTTTAAAGCAAGATCTCCTCTAAATAAAATCAAAATAAACAAAATCAAACCAAACTAAATCAAAATTTTATAATGTCATGTTTGAAAACAATGATTTCATTTAAAAATTTGGAATTGACTCAAATTTATTGTTTGACAAATCAAAAATTTTAAAATTTGGATTTGGATCAAATTCCACTATTATTTTTAAAGTAGTTAAAATTGAGAATTTGAGAGTGACCATCCAATCCTGTCTAAAGTTATTTATTGCATTCAAATTTCATAGGAATTTAGTTAATAAAGTTTTTTTGTTTAACAAAACAATTCAAACCCTTAGAAATTTAAAATTCTCAAAAAGTGTAACATTCTACAATGAACAGAATTTCACTTATCATACCCACTCCTTGATTAATTAGAATTTTTATCATACTGAAAATAATTTTTAATGTTAAAATAAAATCTAAAAAATTTAACTAAAAAATTCCAGTAATTATAACTTCTCATAGAAATTTACTTCCTACAATATATAAACAAACGAACACAAAGATGCACAATAAATAACATACCATATGATAAAACAATGAGTGAACTGGTGAGGATCAAGAACATCAAAAGAGGAAGCTTGTTCATGATTGCTTGTAGATTTGCAGAAGTGAAGAAAAAAATTTTAATCATTCAATTAATATAATTACTGTAATTAATCTAAAATATTATTGACACAATATATACTATATAGTATATATACATCATCTTGCTTCCTCATATATGGTAAATAATTTTTAAAAAAGATAATTTTTTATCTTTTGTCATAAATGAATTTATGATAATAGAATCATTTGTGATTTTGATTTCACTTTCATTTGTAATAAATGTTTTTTGATTTTTGTTGTTAAATATTGTGATTTTGAACGTTATTATTTAATAACCTGAAATCTAAACACGAAATTGAGTTTTATCTCAATAGAACATGTATGTACTATTTTTTTATGTAGGTCCTTGAGAAGTAGATGGTAAATTGGTGGTAATCACAAACATTAATTAATAATTTAATCTCTTTCACTTTTCTCAGAAAACTGAATTTAAATCTCTTTCACTTTTCTCATTAATTGAATTTATCATAATCGCATATTAAGTGATATTGTTTCTATAATTTATTGATATATGCCATCTATGAGAATTTTTCCGAATAAGATTTTCTTAAATAAAATAGGTCATCAATCAATATTCAATAATCATTTTTATTTTTCTTGTAGGAGGCATATTACTCAAGTCCATTGTTTACCGTGTCTACTCAAGAATAGTCATGGATCAGGTTCAGTTGGACTTATACTCAAATTTATTAATTTTTTGTGGGTATAAACTCAAATTTAAATTCTTAGAGTATGAAAATTTTAGATCCATACTATCTTGATGAAGTTGATGGATTTTGGATTCTAAATGAATTCATATGGGTTTTAAATTAGTCTTTATTTAAGTTTTTCATGCGGTATTTATCATAAAATAAATGTTGTAGATTAATTAAATCAATATGACAAAGAGTGTAAATGAAAGCTCGAGTCTACTAATATGAATTGTTTTTTAGTTTAAATTCTATAAATAATAATCTTTCCGTTTCTTAATGAAGTTTTCACAAGAAATGTTTACGAAAATTTTAAAAAAATAAAAGCTTTTAGATAGTGGAGATATTATTTTATTAAATAATAAATTTGATGGAGGAAAAGTGAGGACCATAAATATTAAAAAACATATTAAAAGAAAGTTAGTATAAAAATATGAGGACCACAACTAATAAAAAATATTTTTATAAAGTTAGTGGAAAACATGTGAGGACCATAAAAAATACAAAAATATTAAAATGAAGTTAATAGAAGATACGTGGGGCCATAAGAATTATTAAAATATTAAAATGAAGATGAGTAAGGTTATCTCTGTCTAAAATTTATAATATAATTCATAAATAAAAAGATTTCTTATATGAACAACAAATAAAACAACTTAAAATGCAAAGTGAAAACTTCATTAAAAAAACAAATAGAGTAGTAATATAAAGAAAAAAAATTACGTGTATGAAATTTTTTTAAATAGTAAATGAAAATGTAAAAATATTAAATTAAATTTAACTATATATCGGCGTACGAGGGCTAATTGATGGCCATTTATCGTACCAACTACCAATAAAGGCAATTGTGTCATAAAACTTGTGATAAGGTGATCTCGGCTCACGAAGCATGCTCAGTTCAGACCTACGGTTAGGCACTAGATGTAGGGCCAACTCAATCAAGACTAATATTCTAACAAAATACTACCTCCGTTTAAAACTAATATTAATAATTCTTGTATGAAATGAATTAAAAATTTTACTTAATTATATTTTTAACTTATAGATTAAAAATAATATATAAATTAAAAGTGATAAGTAAACATGACAAAAAATAAATAAGACTAATAGATAGAATAGAAGGTAGTATTATAAGTAATAAAAGTAATAGAGGAAATTAAAAAAAAATTATCTAGAATGATCTAACTATTTTTGTACAATAGATTCAAACTTTTAATCAAATAAGTTATTTTCTATATATATATATATATATATATATATATATATATATATATATATATATATATATATATATATATATATATATATATAAAACTAAATTATAAGAAGTTGAAAAATTTTAAATAAATTCAAAAGAGAAATCAAGTAACTTTATTTTCTGATTTTATTTATATTTATTAATTTTAACTTTTATTTTTTAATATTTTAATTTTTGATATTTTTTTAACAATTAACCTACAATAATCGGTTAACATTTGACCGTGTAATTACGTCTCCTTATCTTTCTCGACTCGGGGGACTCTTTTGGCCACGCTCTCCTTTGTGGGTATGATCGGGATTCGGGATACACTGGGTAGGATGATGATGAATCGGTTAATATTTGGATACTAATAAAAAAATTAAGGGAGATTTGACGTGGTAACTCTGAGATTTTGGATTTTCCATGTGGTAACCAAAACTTTTAAAATAATCTACCCGATAACCCTGAGGTTTACAAAATTATTCTACCGTTATTTTTGCACATAAAATGTTAGCAAATGTTAATTTCAAAGTTTTTAAGACTGTTGTAGGCCTATTTATGCGGCTCACCATTTCAAATGCCATTAGTTTCAACCTTTTTCCTCAAAATATAAACCTGAACTCGACCATGTTTCATCAAAATCATATTTTTTACCCAAATTCAAAGATGGTAGAGTTAGAGTTTATATTTTGGGAAAAAGATTAAATTGGATGACATTTGAAATGATGAGTCGCATAAATAGGCGTACATCAGTATTAAAGCTTTAAAATTAACATTGGTTAACGTTTTATGTGAAAAAAATCATAAATTTTTAAAAAATTTTGATTATTACGTAGAAAACCAAAACCTAAAGTTAGCACGTAAAATTTTTTAAAATTAAATTGTTATAGTTAATTTTGAAAAAGCGAAGGAATACAGAATCGTCAACTTACGGGCACATAGCATCGTGTGTTCTTTTTGATCGCAGAAAAAAAGTGAATAGGCTGTGCATACGACCAATATTATTAATCAATACTATACCAAATTTATTAAATACTCCAACTGTCCTATATTCATTAATATTAAATTATTATATTTATAATTTTATAATAAAAATTAAAAGTTATAAAGCTATTATTAGCTTAAAGTTTCATTGTATTTTCCAAGTGTTTCATTTTAAAAAAGGCAAAAATGGCAGAAAATAATGAACCATTGTTGTTAACAAAGGAAGATTCAGGAAAGAAGAAGGAGAAATATGATTACTATGAAAATTGCCCAGGATGTCAAGTTGAAAAGAGCAAAGCTGAAAATACAAATGTTCCATGGCTTCAATTTTTCTTTATCTGGATTATTACTCTTGCTTCTGGTAATTCTTTTTTTTTTTATAAATTTTTTTCCTTTTTCTCGACAAACAAATCAGAAAATTAAGCTAATAGTTTATGATATCGTTTTGTGTACTTTTGGTTTTTTTAAATGGAAATGATTTAATACCAACTAAAATTAGTAACCGTGCATTTTTAGGTAGGTATTTTTCCTTTAATTTTTCTTGTTGTAAACTTTTTTTAAGTTTAAAATTGGCAACCATGTGAATGGTCTACTAATTAAGTTATTTGGCAAGTTTTAAACTATGCTCTATTATGTTATGTTTGAGAACAATGATTTCATTTGAAAATTTGGAATTGGCTTAAATTTATTATTTGGCAAATCAAAAATTTTTAAATTTAGATTTGAATCAAATTCCATCATTATTTTCAAAGTAGTTAAAATTGAGGATTTGAAAATGACTACCCAAACCTTATTATTCTTAAATTCTTCATTTATGATTTCATAATTTGAAATGAAATACTTGTCCCAAATACTATATTAATTCTTTTATTTTGGCAACTATAAAAAAAAGATATTTTTACTCCATTTGGTAAACTATGCTCTAAATGTTCGTTTAATTTCTACTTTTTGCTATTCATTCTAACATTAATATTTTTAAGAGTTGGGCTTAGAGAACTCGGGCATGATTACCACACTTTATTTTGCATAAAAATATTTGTTATTTGTTTATATTTGCATTGTGATTCTATTAATGCATGTTGTATTGTTGTCCCTTTTTCAGCATTGCCCATATCATTCATCTTTCCGTTTCTATATTATATGGTAAGTAGTTACTAGTTACTACTAACTAGTAAGTAAAAGTTCCTTTTGTGAGAGCTTTTTGGTTTTTCAGTTAAATGTAGCAAATTTAAAGTACGACAAAATTATATAGTCGTCTGGTTGCGATTTAATTTTCACCATTGCGGAGAGTGATTTCATTTTTAGATCTTTAATTATGTTGCTTCGATGTGTATGATGACCATTTAATTGTACTATGTAGGTGAGGGACTTCGGCATTGCCAAACGGGAAGAAGATGTTAGTTTCTATGCTGGTTTTGAGGGTAAATATAATTGTCTTGCATTTTTATTGAAACTGATATATTAATTTATGTAGCCGATTTCAATCTTTTTTAATTAAGACGCTGACATACTATAATCAATCAACCTCTGGTTATGTTATTGAAGGATCTGCATTTATGGTTGGCCGAACATTCACCGCTATAATATGGGGAATGGTGGCCGATCGTTATGGTCGAAAGCCTGCCCTGATACTAAGCACATTATCAGTGTAAGTGTTAATTTTTAAACTCTTTCCAATGTCACAGGGCCGGCCCTATAAAGGGCATGAGAGCCTGTGCTCCAAGCCCATCCAAATAATTAGAAAAATGTTGCTTTTATATTTAATAATTAGAGGCTTATAATAATATATTTAGCAATTAGAGGCCTGTAACAAATATTTCGCCCAGAGCCTCTCAATTCTTATAGTCGATCCTGCGTTGTCATAATAAGTTTGGGTGTTCTTTGTTATGGACGCTATGTATTCTCATTGCAGAGTGATATTTAACACAATGTTTGGGTTGAGCACAACTTATTGGATGGCACTTTTTTCAAGATTCTGTCTAGGAGCATTCTGTGGTACACTTGGTCCCATGCGGGTATATTCACCTTATATACGTTATGTAAGATTGCGTACATTTAAATTTATATTATTATCGACTAATTCTAGTTGTGAACCATTTGGCCAGGCGTATGCCTCTGAAGTTAGCCGTCGAGAGCATCAAGCTTTGGGACTCGGAATGGTATAACATACGTAAATCTTTGCTTGTTTGTTTCGATTTTACTCCGACCAATAGTTGATTGATCGATGTTGAGCTATAACTTAATCTATCATTTTCAGATGTCGTCTGCACGAGGAATAGGCTTAGTCATAGGTCCGGCACTTGGTGGTTACCTTGCGCAAGTATTCACATGAACTTCATCTCATTTGCTTTAGTTATATATATCAATATATTTGTTTTTATTTGCGTCTTTTATTTCTATAGCCTGCAGATAAAATTCCGAGTGTATTTTCTCAAGAATCAATTTTTGGAAGGTAAATTTTGCTTTTCTTTTTTTTTTTTTCAGTTCTATATTACTATTGATAGTGACATATTGTCAGATGAATTATCACAATCAATAGCTTAGTATACGGCAGAATGTTCGATTGCTTACAAACATAAATTTGGTTTGTAGATTCCCATACTTTTTAGCTTCTATGGTTATATCAATCTTTGCATTTGGTGTCTTCATCCTCTGCTTTTGGCTCCCGGTATATTTCTTTGTCCATCTCTTTCGTATTGTTGATATATTAGTTTATTTAGCCGAATTTATATTACATATATTTGTCTAAAAATGTATAAAATAATTGATCTTTAGCAACTGCAGTATAATAGTCAATATGGCAGATTGAGACTTTTTTTGGCCTGCTTTAGTTTGGGTCGGGCCCTCTTGGCCCTTTGTATTTGGCCCGTTTATTTTATAATTTTGTTTTTTTAATTTCGATCAGAGTAAACATGTATTTACTTTTTGTCACTTAAAATTAGACTATTGACTATTATAAATTTATAGTAATTATAAAAAATTAATAATAAAGGCTCGTTTGAGACTCGTATAGAGCTTGTTTGTAGCCTGCTTTATGTAAATAAAGGGCTCGTTTAAAGTCTGACTAAACTCTATGTTCTCTGTTCGGAAAATATTTTATGCAGGAAACATTACATACGCATGAGGGTGATAGAGAGGATGTTGACGAAGAAAAATTAGTGAATACTGAAGAAGGAACTTCAAATTCCTGGATTAGCCTTCTTCTAAATTGGCCTTTGATGTCAACTATCATAGTATATTGTGTTTTTCAATTGCATGATATGGCCTATGTTGAGGTGATGTGAAATAAGTATTACTTTTACGACTAGAGTAGAAGTCATATGGCATAAATAAGATTGTATCGTATCATATTTATTGAAATTTAAAATTTTTTAAATTATTAATCGATACTATCAACATCATAAAGGCGTAAAAACCCGCCTTTAACTCATGGTTTTAGTAGCGATATAATAATCATATCACCATGTTATCTCATTAATGTGGTTGCTAGAATTGCGACTAGATCAAAACCACATTTTTGCACTATGCAAGAATCATCATTAAACATGCAATCACGAATTTATTTTTGACATTTTAATCAACTTTTCTCAGATATTCTCGCTATGGACAGTAAGTCCGAGGACTCTTGGAGGATTAGGTTTAGCAACTGATGATGTTGGTGAAGCTCTTGTTGTGGCAGGTATATTCTTAGAACACTTAATACCTTTTTACTGTAAGTTGAAAAATAATTCACATGTAATCTTACATCAATAATTAGTTAGAGATAAGTTGCGTAACATATAAGCTTCATGGGCTATTTCTCCTATTGCTGATTGATATTCAGATGGAACCTCATTGAGTTTGTGTGCAACCAACTTTTCTCTTGTGTGGGTCTTGTTGTGTACATGGCCAATAATAAATTTATCATCTACTACAAATACATTTGTAGGAGGTTATTTCCGATTAAAAAATACATATAGATTAATGAGTCATTTTACTTTAATTTCTTTATTAAGACATTTTTTTCTTTGAGTTTTTTTTGAAATATATTTCTCAAATTTTCTTCTTAAACTATTGTAGGAGTTGCTTTGTTATTGTTTCAACTACTTTTGTACCCATTCATGGAGAGAAATCTTGGACCTATCGCAGTTTCACGAGTTTCATCGGTATGTGTTTCAACTAATTATATTTTTTTTTCTTACGACGGGTATTAAATGGTGAAAATGATAATATAAGTTGGTGTAATTTTAAAAGAAAAATCTCGTGACAAGTTTAACGACCATATTTATTCCACTTTAATCAACTCATTTTTTTACATATATATTTCATTCCAACGTATGACCAATTTAAGAAATTGTTAACAAATAAAACCTTTTATTATTAAAATTTCATCATCATAAGTTTAATATGATACTCATTATCATTATTCATTACTAATAAACAAATTGGCCGTTCAGTTAAAATAGTTTGTAGTTTGACTATTACCTTTATCTAACTATTGTTATTATGGCATGAAGATTGTGAGTATTGCAGTGCTAGCAAGCTTTCCCTTTTTTGTCAATCTAAAAGGAACTATTCTCTCAGTTGTGGTTGATGCTGCTTCTGCAGCAAAGAATGTTCTTTCGGTATGTGCACATTGTCTTTAAGAAGCTACTACATATTTCCTCCGTTTTAAAATACTTGTTACGTTTGACCTTTACGCAATTTAATAAACTAATTCAATCTTTAATATCTATAATTTTTTAAAACTCACGACAGGTTGCAATCACGACAGGATTGTATCTCCTGCAAAATCGAGCCGTGGTAATTTTTTGTTCTTTTATGGTGCAAAGCTTTTATATATTTAAGTTATATGATGCAAATTCAAAGAGCTAAAAAAACACTATCGGTTAATTTTTTTCATTATATGGTGAGTTGAGATAGTAATTTAGAGTCTTGATTTAATACCAGGACCAACATCAAAGAGGAGCTGCAAATGGACTTTCTTTGTGTATCATGTCAATCTGCAAAGCCATTGCTCCTGCTTTAGCTGGAGCCCTGTAAGTTTTCCCATTCAATGCTTTGATTGCTATTGTCAAGAAATCAACTTATCCAAAAATTTAAACCGATGTTGAAAGTTGAGATCCTAAGAAATATTAAATACTCTAGCACGCCCCTTCACACGAAAGCCCTTTAGGCTAGAAGGATGTATGCAACACAGATCCTCTTCAAACCAAATGCGAAATACTCCAGTTTAATTTGAGAGGTGGTTGTGATTCGAGCACGTAATCTGTTGTCACGATGTCTCGGATAACATGTCAAGGAATCATCTCAACCAAAAGCTCAAGCTAATGGTTTAAAACGTACCGTAAGAGATGTTACTGTAATACTATCACAATCACCATTTCATTACCTCAATGCCACTAACAAATTCCTAGTTTGAGGGTTAGTTGACTTGAGTGTATACAACTTTATTCTTGTAATAAAAAAAATATTATTTTCGATTGACTCTTAATTACAAATTACAAATATCATAAAATGTCACATGAACAATAAATGCTCTTGATTTAACAAACAATTTTACTATAAATTCATCATAATTAAAAACCAAATAACTTAATATCTTTGTGCAAGTTTATTACATTTAATATTATGTTTTGGCTTCCTTATTGGCAGTCTCTCTTGGACAGAAACACGCCAATCAGCAACTTTTCTTCCAGGTATGTTACTCCATTTATCCTCTGAAATACTTGTTACATAAGTATTTTTGGTACCGTTGATTATTCAAATTTATTTTATATTACGACTAATAATGTATAAGAAAAAAAAAAATCTATCGAGATCTTATTTGAGTCGTCTATTTGCGTATCTTCATAATATGAATTTTTATAATTTTGAGTAGATACAGATGATTTATTGCTACTTTATTACAGGACCTCACATGATATTCTTTCTACTGAACGCGGTTCAATTTGTTGGGTTTTTGATGACTTTCGAGCCTTTCCTTGCAAAACCTGCTCAAGATTTTTGTTAGTCTTTTTTTAGAAAGAAATTATTGCTCGACGATCACTTGTTTTGAAGCTATTGATAGCCAAAGCCTAAACGTTCTTCTAACACCTCAAGAATGTTGAGATATTAACGAAAACCAAGTTGTAGTATTTTATGGTCGTTTTTAATGGCTAAGCCAGAATTTAAGACGAGGATGAGCCAAAAGATTAAACTATTGTTGTTATTTATAGCTCAATTGGTATAAACTCCTTATGTTAGTATAAATTTTGAATTGTTAGCATGGTTGCAAAAGGAGAGGACCCAAGTACATTATTAACATAAAAATTTGTGTATGGTGTAAATGTAACATTTTAAAGTTTTGAGTTATTCGGCTATTTAAAAAGTTAATATAAAAGTCAATATTTTTAGCCAGTTAAACAAGTTGATTGAAAAGCCAATCGCTAATAACCATTTGCCAAAGACTCTGAAACTTTTTGGCTTTCCTTTTGGAGCTCCTTGTCTAGATCTTTTATTGCATTCAATTACCAATGCAGTAAAAAGGAGAATAATATTCATAACTCTTAAATGTTAGAATTAATGTGCGAATTATAGTCTTAAAATTTAGCACTTTTGCGAATTATAACTTTAATGTTTATTTTTTTGTGAATTACAACTATCAAAGAACCAAAGTTTGCAGGTTCATACCAAAATACAGAATTTCGACTATTTTGGTGGTCGGAATTTTGTATTTTTGGCCTAAACTTGCAAACTTTGATACTTTTGTGGCTATAATTTACAAAAAATAAACATTAAAACTGTAATTCGCAAAAATGCTAAACTTTAAAACTATAATTCGCAAATTATTCTGAAAATTATTATTACAAAAAATTAGTTACAATCATGAATGCATAATTTGATTATAAATTGTTCACTACAAATGATTTTGAATTGTGAAATGATTTTGGACTATTATATATTTGACTAATTTGAGTATTCACACTTCTCTTTTTTTTTTTTTTTCAGTTTAATCTTATTTGCACTATTTTTTTTATATACGTACAATTATTCCATATTCTAATTCGGAGAGTCGAGGAGCTAAAATTAATGGGTCATAACTTGAAAATGTTTATCCCATGACTCGAAAACAACTCAAATCGAAAATTTTTTAATAAATTTTGGTCAAACCCAACCGAAATCTAAACGCGATCATTTTGACCCGTTATTAGTTCCTCATTAGCATTTTTCAGTCATCATTTTTTAGTGGAAACTTGCTGTATTTGTAGTCAATTTTATAATATTTTAAATTAATATTTCTTTATTATATTCTTAAAATTGATATATTGTCCCTTTTTGCTATAAATATATTTTCTATGAAAATAAAAATATTTTTTTTATTTTGAAATAATGTAATAATAAGAAAAAAAATTTAAAAATCCTTGACTCATAAGATTAATTCAACCCAAAAACAACTCAATTTGAAATTAACTCGACTTAAAACCTGTTCGACCGATCATTTTAAGGGGTCTAATTGAGGGAGTAATAAAGTTCATTTAGGAAAAATTGTCCAGAATAATCGCACATATTGTCCATCTGCTGTGATCAATCCATACTATTGATTATTTTTAAATAATCCAACATTTATATATTATTTGCTGACAGCACCCTTTTTACATTTTAACCGGCTATTATAAGTATCTACCACCAAAGAGGACTAGTGTAAGACCAATGAAAAACCACAAGGGGAAAAAGAAGTGAATGTAACGGCTAGTAGGTACCTACATTCATCGTCATCATTATACCCAGTGTATCCGCCCATAGAAAACTATGGCCAGGGTCTGAGAAAGGAAGGACGGCGGCAACTCATACCTATAAATGAGAGCGCAGTCAAAGAGTCCCTCGACTCGAGAAAGAATAAGATAAGATTCTGCAACTGATGGGACCGAGTACGGCTGAAGCGAACTCCGCAAGTCTGCATCTTTATCACACACAAGCGTGATCAAGATAAATATAAACAGAATGCATATGGTAAACAAAAAATAATAATAATAGTTATAGCAACGAATAAAAGCCAGAGAACAAAAATGCGAAGGGAGAATCAGTAGTCTAAAACATGGATAAGGCGCCTCCACCTACCCCTGTTCCTGGTCAGGTCCTTAGAGAGGTTTAATTCATGTAAGTCACCTTTTATTTGTTCATCCCAAGTTCTCCTGGGTCTTTCTCGACTCCTTTTACCCTCTACTATGATACTCTTTATCCTCCTCAAAGGGCGTCGAAAATCTTTCTCTGTACATGTCTAAACCACCTCAATCTATTTTCGCGCATTTTTGCAGAAATAGAGGCAACCCTTAGTTTGTCTCTAAACTCTTAGTTGCTAATTCGATCCATCAATGTGTGCCCGCACATCCTAAATGGATACCTATAGTTGGCGATTAAAATATGAAAAGAGGTGCTATCAGCAAATAATATACAAAGGTTGAATTATTTAAAAATAATTAATAATATGAATTATTCACGATAAATGAGATTATTCTGAATAATTTTTTCATTTATTTATGCCAAATTGTAACAACAAATATAGTGTGGAACTATGGATAGCCGAGTGGAATCCCTCTTCAAATTTAGTTTCAAGTTTTAACCATTTGCCCACAAGTCTTAACCATTGTCTAGAAGAGAGGGAGTGAGAATTCATGAAGCAAAGATGGTGAACCCAAGAAGAAACTCTTATGGAGGTAACAACCAAACCCCAGAAAACCCTTATCAATCCCAATCATATTCCCTAATTTCACTTCTTAATTTGTTGAAAAAGCCTCAAGCTTTTCCATTTCTTCTCTCAATCTTCCTTCTTCTCACTTGGGTTTCTCTTAAATTGCAACATTCTTCTCATTTCTCTTCTCTTTCTTATGATTCTCAAATATTGAGTAAAGAAGAAGACCTAAAAGCCAATTTGGTTAGGTTTCTTCCTTCTAAGTTGGCTAAAGATAAAAGGGGTTGGCTACTTAATCCTGTTGATATTGCCCATGACGCTGGAATTTCTGGTATAATTAGGTCTTTTCAATTTCAATTGATTTTATTGTTAGTTATGAATTGTGTTGTGTTTGATTTTAGATTCAAACAACAGTACTTTATAATTTGTAATCATAATATGTTGTTATAATTAATGATATCCTTAAGTATGATTTTGTCTTTCTATAATGTAGTCCCATCTTGGTGGGGTTTGGGGGAGTCCGAGGTATAAGAAGTGAACATGATTTAACGAGTGTTTTAATATAGTTCGTTATAATCTGAAACAAGAACTAGAAATCTTTGTTCCCATCATAATCAGGGCATTATTAAGCTAGATTTTGTGATTAATATTTAATAACTTTTGCAGCAAGATATAACAAGGGGAACATGAGACGGTCTCGCCGTGAGACATACCGGATTAAATAGCCCCATAATAAAAGCTTTTAGCTTATGGGTTTCTTGTTTTGAAGTCGTCTCACCGTGAGATTACACTACGGGCTGTAAGGGGAAATATTGATGTGGGCATTTCAGATTTTTTTTATTGATACTTTTGATGATGAAAATGAAGTAATTGCTGTAAATTATTGTTAGTTGATACTTGATAATATATGATGGTGAGTTTGATAGCTGAAGCTTGTTCTTGTGTTGATTGCTAATTCAATGACAAAGTGGTATGTTATTGTATGTTCCAAGTTTAAAGCATAATTAGTCTAGAATATTGTTTATGTGGGTGTTTTCTGAATGTATTGGGTGATTGTGATGATACAACTCTCCAACAACAATACAAAATCCATAATCCAAAAGACTGGGTTCGGCTATATGAACCAATTGATTTAGAGCATCAAATTTGATTATAAAGCTCTAGTCTTTCCATTCTTCAGGTGGGGCTGTGACCTGTGCTGCAGTACATGTCGGTGAAATTCGACCAGGAGGAATTAGGGGGAATCACAGACACTATACTTGCAATGAGACGTTCATCATTTGGGGTGCTCGCGTCAGGTTTAGGGTATGATTTTGTTTCTTCTTTGTTGAGTGTGCTTCTGAAATAATGTTGCTTTTTCTATGAATATCGAAATGTGTAAAGCTGATATTTGATGAATTCAGGATTAGCGAACTTGTTGGTTTTAAGGGTTTTGTGATTTGCTGCTGTATACGGGTCTGATACTGCTATTGTGTATACTTTACTCTTGCGAAGAATTGTATAATTTAGGCAGTTTGGAGCCGCTTCAATTAAATTTGTCATTAAGCCATCTTTGTAATGGGAACTATCATATCTATTTGCTTCACTGAGGGTCTGATGCCGATGTGATATTTAGTTGATTTAACTGGTCAGGATTGTGTTTTGGCCGAGCTCGCGGTTTCTGTATATGACCGTCATTCCTTGATAGTTGCTAGTATGCGACTGCAAACTGCAATCTACTTACACGTTTGGTGACTTAGAAAGAGGAAGGCGAACTTGTACTATGAATATTTATTAGGGGTGGTAGTTTAGAATAATGCAAAAGTGAACACGTAAGTTGTAGGCTCTTGGGTAGTTACACTCTCTCTGAAGTTTTTTCTTGAGCCGAGGGACTCTTTGACCACACTCTCCTTTATGGGTATGAGTTTCCGTCTTTCTTCCCTCTCCAGAACCTGACCATAGTTCCTATGAGCGGGATATAATGGGGATGATGATGATAATGATGAAGAACATGTTAAATACAAAAGCTTGTATAGTACAAGGGGAAAATAAAATCAAAGAATAAGAAAACATTAGTAAATCTCATTGTATGTGCCAGTCTAATCTAGTCACATCCAATGATCATAAAGAGACACTTATCGTTTGAGATTAAGGCTTTGAAATTATTTTTGTATATATTTGAACTACTATGATGGTCAGTATCTAGACTTTGGCCTTTATAGCCCGTTCTAGTACTCATACCTTGGACATTCAATCATTTGCAGCTGGAGAACAATCAAGTGGCAGATAAGGGTTACGCTGAAGTGTTAATCGGAGCAGACGAGGTCGCTGTTGCTGCTAGCCCAAGCGGGACAGCTCATGTACTGGTAAATGTCGATCCTATAAAAACCGCTTTTCTTTTAGGTTGCCAGGATGAAATTGTTAAATACAATAGCTCAAATACTGCTTTTAATATTTGGAATGATCTTTAACTTTGCCAAATCCCTTGTATAGTACTCTATAATCTATCCTGATATTTTAAGTTAACCCATCAAACATGTTATTAACAAGCTGAAGCTATATTTCATCTTTACTCATCTTTCTTGATATTTGGGAGGATCTTTGTCTCATTGGATTTTGCGGTTTACAGTTTTTGATGTTTTTGCTTTATTTGGTTGTATTTGTGGCATTGCTTTACGTTTATTCGCTTAACTATGTTTATATCATGCTCTCAAATAGCTCTCACGTAAAAGGAAACAATGCATCTATTAAAAGAAACGAGTGATAATGGCTCATCTATTCTTATATTACCCTTCAATACTGATACATAACATCGATATGTTCTTTTTGGTGAACTGAATGAAGTTGAACTATATTGGAAACGACGTTTTTGTAATTTTTGTTTGAGAAAGCGTTAAAAGGTTCATTTTCTTTGCTTACAGAAATGTTTGACTTAGGTTCACAATGATTTCATGGGTTTCACTATTATTTCTTTGTCTTTTTGAATTTGGTACATTACGTAAATCAAAGTGAGAGTTTTTTAGATTGTGTAGCAAATTCTAAAGGACAGAGAGTATGTCAAATAAGAATGTACTTAACACTCATAGACGATAATGAGACATTGTAGGAGAAAATATCATTATTGATAGCAAACTTTTAGAGACATAGAGACATATGCGGGTAAATCTTTTTTAGGAATACAGGAGAGTAAACGATAATAATGAATGTACATCAATATTTCTAAGGTTGCATCAAGAAAATAGCATTGGCATTCTCATTGCTACAATACAAACCAGGATGTTGTTTATACCCTTGTTCTAACAACACTTCCCTAGCCTTCATTACAACCTCTTTATTGCTTAATTGCCCCAAATTTTGCATTAAAACTTGCTCAATCGCATAGCTAAATGCGCCATGCGCCTTACCACCTTTGTCGGCCTCCATGTTCACGTCTGCTGAGGTCTCGTTCGATTGGCACCCACTTAGTAAAATTCCACAAGCGCTCTTCATTGCTCGTTCGAGGCAGCCTAACTGTTCTTGATTGTCAACTTCTTTTATGAAGAAGCTGAGGGTATCTATGCTTGTTGATTGCTTGAGTTTTTGTAGGATTTTCTCATATGGAATGTGTCTGGGCCTTGAAGATTGGGCCTGGGCCTTTGATTCGATCGTAAACGGGCCAATTTGCTCTTTCTCTTGGGCTATTAAGCCTCCACTGTGGCATGAATCAGAGAGAATTGTGAAGCTTGCGTTAGGAGGTAACTTGTTTACTAATTGCCTGAAATCCATATCTGCAAAAGGATGATGTCTTTCTATTATTCATTCTTTTATAATGATCAATATTAGGGAATTCATGATAAGATTAAAAATTTTAAACGTATTATTCTATTTGGTGAATCCCGTACAGGCAGAAGTCGACAAGGGCTATAAGTCGATCCAAAATTAGGTTTTATTGTTACAACTGAGAGACGGATTTTCGGATGGGTTTGGGCAGAGTGACTAAGGAATATGCTCCATTAAGCTAAGGACTTAATGGGTTAAGTTTAGATGATCACTTCTAACATTACAATTTGAATAATCAGTCGGTCTCTTGAGAGACCTCTTCTCAGGCCCAACCTATTAAAGCTTAATGCTTACTTATTGTATCTTTAATATCTACTTACATCATCCTTAATGAAATGGTCTCTCAAAAAGACCGTTTTTCATAAGAATTTTTGTTAAATAATTGGCAAGTTGATGATTTTGTTTAAATAAAGTCTAGGATTGATTCTGAAGGAAAATTAGAATTGCGATGAATAAGGGTTTATAAAGGTAAGGGGGTTTGAAAAATGGGGAAAACACACTTTTGTGGTGAATATATCATTTTAAATATGATTGTAAGAACGGTATATTAGATATATCTATCTTCTATTTACAATTTTACCTAGATACCTAAAAGGCTAAACGATATCGTTTAAGTCGGAACATTTAATTTAGCATTTAAATGAATATGTAAGTTTTTCTTATTAATAGATAAACCAGCTAACCTGTGATGAGATTGAAATCACAAGGCACAATAGCTTCATCCTTTTTTTGAGCCTCATTATTCAAAGAATAGGGATCAAAGTCCCATGACCACTATAATGAAAGTAGAGTACATCACCTTCATTAGCACAATCAACCATATTTTCGAGTGATTTCTTAATGAGAACGCCAGTAGGCAGGGCTGAAGAGCCATGCTCATCAGTTAGTAGCTCGATATCTTCATCATTGAACCCAAACCTCTTAATAAGCACGCTTTTCATGGCCAACCTTTCAACTCATATTCTGTGTTTGGATAGTTGCAATCTACTAAAACCGCCTTTCTTTTGCGTCCTATTTCTTTCATAATGCTTAATATTTGACTATTTACTAGTCTTAAACAAGTAGTTCAATGAATATGAGAAAAAAAAAAAAAAAGTTTTGTATTGGATATTTGGTATTTTGTTATGATAATGAATGTATATTACTCATAATTCATTAATTGACATCAAATTTATATTGCATAACACAAGTTATGGGTTGTTAAATTTAAGTATAAGCTACTCCAATTTGTTGGAAGGCAAGACACTCTTTACCTTAAAACGGGTTTCTTGATTATATAAGCTACTATAACAAATGGACATTTTAATTGATGTTTATTGTCATCAAATGCTTAAGATTGTACTCTGCGGTATTGATTTTGTTACATTGTGAAAATTAATGTAAGAATTATTTATATATCGTGTAGTAAAACCCAAGGCTTAAAGAGAGTATCTAACTATAAGTCTATAAGTTACTCATTATCTTTTTTTTTTTTTTTTTTTTTTTTTCTCATTTTTTATGTGCAAGACATCTTTTATTCTTCACTTAGACAAATAATTCTATTTGTTAAAAAATTTTAATACGACCATCTTTATTTATTTTATATGACTAGAACTTATTTTGACTTGATAGAACTTTTTTAACCAAATATATTTTTTTGATCAAAACTGATTTGTACAAATTTTAACTTATTTTAGTAATTAGGTAAGTTAAAACATTACATTTTATTTATCTTTATGTCATATTGTCACTACATTAAGCATTAATAAATTATATGCAATTAAACAAAAATTGAGATCTTAAAAGAGTATTATATCACTCCATTAGGGATTGACAAACGAAAAGGTGACATCAACGATGTACACATGCTGATTAAGTTAACCTAAAAAACTTTGGCTGCCTTGTGATTTGGGTGGTCTAAATGGACAAGTTTTTTGGAATTATATCAAACATAGGGTATTAGGGTGTTTAAAAATATTGATTCGAATTATCTGATCCGAAATATTCGATAACCGATTTTATAAATCGAAAGGAAATCAAATGTCGAATCGAAATATTGACAAAATTGGATACCTGGATTTTCAATTTTTATTATTTTCATGGTAGGATATCCTGTTTCTCGTGAAAAAAAAAAAACGATAATATGCTCCAAGTGAGATAAAGATAATTCACTAAACACCGAGTAGCTTTTAATTTGTCAAAAATATATGGTGCAAAAAATCTGATAATCAATTTGACTTTTTAATTGGCCATTATTTATTGTTATTGATAATCCTTTCCAAGTTAAATGGAACCATATGAAATTTAGGTCCTATTTTTTGTAAACATTTACTTAAGACAGGCATGATTTTCTACAGTATTTTTTTGGTTTTTGTCTTTTTTGACTTTTTACAAAACTTAAAAAATTGGATAACAACCAATATTCATATTTTGTTGTTTTGTTATTAATCGAGTCATGTTTTTATTAATATATGAAAACCTAATTAGTAATTAGATTACAACATCATTTACAAAAGAACAAGATAAGGAAGCCTAGATTTTGGAAACTGCACTTATAAATCCTACATAATACATATACATGTTAACAAAAATTGCCTTTTTTTAATATGGTATCTCAAGAGGTGAGAACTAGGGGAGAGGACAATGAAAACCGAATTCAGGACTATATATACGTGAGATTTAGTAATACTCCTTGTTTAAATATAATAAGTTACCTTCTAAATTATCGGCTTGACCTTGAATTAATTAGCCAATATGATGGGTCAAATCCCTATTAATTCGATGGTAAAGGAGATTTGACTGCACATAAACATGATGAGCTTTCATCCTAAAACCAATTAAACTTATATATTCTTCAACAAAACAAAGCAACAATAGATTCATACAAGAGTTGAAAATCTTGCTCAATTTTGATAAGTTGACATGAAACAATAGGTGACAAGGCACAACCGACCAACTCTGCGCTTGTGTCGTGTCACGGGCCATAGCTCAGTAAACATGAGCTTGGTACAACACGACTCGTTACTATTAGTCACCTGACCTGCTCTAGCCCAAGCAGCGGCGCAACGACATATAGCACAGGCACCAAAACAAAATTCATATAAGTAGGCAGTAGCATCATTTTTACTAGTGTAAAACTGTAACATGTTAACAGCATTAATGTACGGAGTGTCATGTTATGGTAAAGAAAAGGACTTGACTGATGTAGTGATGTGTCTTAAAGTGAGTGGTACTCACCTCAATGTGTGAACCATTGATTCTCTGGACAACTCTCCTATTACAGTCCCTACCATAGCGCAAAAGCAAAATTACATCCCACCAAATCAACTGCATTCTAAAGATTTTTAGAATCAGTATTACTCGCATCGTAAAGGTAAAAATCACATTTTGAGCCGTTTTGAATGATTACTCAAATTTTTGGATGATGTTAAGCGCTATGTTACTCGGACTCTTCATTTTACTTCACATACTCGTGTCCGATCTTTGATGCTTGGACATTGGTATGGCACTTAGACACTTCATTTAGGCGTAAAATTGAATATTCAGACGCATCCGACACATAGACACGTATCAGTATCCGACATCAATACCCGAGTCCAAGTAACTTGGTTAAGCATTATGATAATCACATCGATTATTACCATTACTGCATCATCGTGTTGTTACCGCAATCAATCAGTGGTCCCCACCATTCCATATTTTTTGAGTGACAAACTTGCTAACCAATCACAGCAATGGAACAAGGCACATCACTTTTTTGTATGCATTTGTAGTTGCTCACTACCTTACAAATGCAGCACCATGTGTACTGGTCCATTACCCACCTCCTCAATTTGTTATCCTGTTTTATATGATTCTTTTTCCTTTTCTTCCTGCTCTTCCTCCTTCCTTCCCTTCACTTTCTTCATTATTACCCTGCCCTTTACTCTTAAGTCATATACCCATTAAGACAACTAAAAAAGAACACCAACCCCATCAAAGTTTCAACTACTATCCATACTTAGAAATGCCCAATTTAGTATCTTGGACTAGGGAGGAGGAAAAGGCATTTGAGAACGCGATTGCGACTCATTCAATTGATAAATTGAACGAGCAATGGGATGAGATCGCTTCTATGGTTCCTACGAAAACGATCAAAGAGATAAAACAACATTACGAAGATCTATTTGAAGATGTGTGTGCAATTGAAGCAGGAAAAGTACCACTTCCTAATTATGGAGATAATGAAAATACATTATCAAATGCTAATGATAGAGATGATCATCATCATACTACATTTAGTAAGGAACAAAGAGGAAATACTAATCAAGGAAATGGGTATTCTGCATTTGGTCCTTCTGCAGTGGGAAATAGTACCAAATCTAGCTCTAAATTGGACCAAGAGCGCAAAAAAGGCATCCCTTGGACTGAAGAAGAGCATAGGTAAGCTATTATTCTCAAATCCACTTAATTTTTCGATTGAGTATATAATAATTATGGAGTTTCAGGTCAATCAAAAACAACCTCTTTGTTATTACTAACAAGGATAAGATTGTGTTAATCTGACCTGCTGAATTTCACCCTTGTTGAAACCCACTTAATGATGTGAGAAATATTTAGTTTTCCTTAACATGATATCAGATACCCAGGCATAGGTTATTTGACCCTAATCCATCCTTCATTCTAAATGGAATATTAAGCATCAGAATAGCGTTTGTATTGAACCAGCGCATCTAGCACAAAGGGTAATCGAGGCGTAATAGTATATATAAAACATATTATGGGGCTACAACCATCAACTTAAGCTTATGAAAACATCAATACTAATGCTTGTTTTGGTTCAATCATCTGTTTTCAGATTGTTTTTACTAGGACTAGACAAATTCGGGAAGGGCGATTGGAGGAGCATATCTAGAAACTTTGTGGTAACAAGAACACCAACACAAGTAGCTAGTCATGCCCAAAAATACTTTATAAGACTGAATTCAATGAATAGAGATAGAAGAAGATCTAGCATTCATGACATTACTAGTGTCAATGGAGGAGGATTATCACCAAATCAAGCACCCATTACAGGGCAACAAAGCACTAATCCTGCAGCACCAGCACTTGGAACAGCAGCAACAGCTGTACATAATAAGCATCATAGGGCACAGCCTAATGTAAATATGGCACCTCCAGGTATAGCAATGTATGGTACACATATGGGGCACCCAGTAACTGCGGCAGCACCGCCACCGCCTCATCATATGGCATCAGCTGTTGGGACTCCTGTTATGCTACCGCCGCCTGGTCACCCTCATCATTCGCACCATCACCATCACGCTCCACCTCATTACACCGTCCCAATGGCTTATCCGGTTGCGCCTCCCTCAATGCATAGATAACAGTTTAGGGTCCTGGTTCCGGCCTTGCTATAGTCTTAGACTTTGTTTGGATTCAGGGAATTAGAGGGAAAGTAAGGGGAGGGATGTGAAAGAAAGGGATCTGATGTGTTTCTCTTAATTTTGTTAATAACCAAATCTCTAAATGTCAAAAACTTTAGAAAGAACATGTTACCCTTCCTAAAAAAACAAGGGACACTGCCCATATTATTCCCTCCCTTTCCTTTCAGTTCCCCTATAACTGTTATCCAAACAAAGTGTTAATGTTGACAACGGTAAGCAGGTGATTGAACCATGGCTCGGCTTATTGGTGAAGACCTATATGTGCGAAGTATGAGCCTAAATCGGCTTCATCAGGATCGCCTTCTTGGATTAGATGCCTTTAAACCCTTGATTTCATTTTTGGTATTTGAGTAGTTGCTTCCTAATAGTACATCCATTTCACTTTTTGATTCCCTTTTCTCCATATATGTTAAAAGAATTTTGGAGTAAGAAGTCCTAATGATACTTAGTACCCTTTTTACTAATGCATAGGAAAGTAAATTTATTTCCCTTTCAATGTAATTATATGCAACTTAATTAATTGAATCACCTTCTATGTCATGTTGCTAATACGGATAAGGTTGCATACATTCAACCTCCAAACTCGTTATACAATAGATTTATTTTATGATGCCCGACAAATGAAATGTTTTTGTTGTTAGTAAAACAAGCCTTTACATGAACCAATGATGATTGATTCTTTCCACCAACAAACCCTGCAAACTGCAATTTACAAAAGTCTTATATTGTCTTGGACTTTTGGAGTGAATTTTATGCTGATTGCAGTACTTTCACATGATACTATCATAATTTCATGTTTTTACAGCATTTATTTACTGCTCTGTCCCACTCAAATAGTCCTTTTTGCTATTTTGGTTCAAATAGTCTTATTTGCTATTTTTGTCCGTCTCAGTAAATTTGTCCTTTTCTATATGACCTCACCACTTTAACTTATTATATTCAACTCTTTACTCTTTGTGTCAAAAATAAATGAGATAAAATGACTACACGAAAAGTAGCATCTTTGTAAATTTAAAACCGACAGAAAATAATACAGTATATTCAATATATGTCAATTATGATACACAAAGAGATACTATAGCATCACCAATTTCAAAACTAATTTTAAAAGAATAAGAATTACTCCAAACCTCCTTATTAGAATGCACCTAAAATATTTTAGGTGAAATTTAGTATAAATGTGTTGGAAAATAAGATAAAACACAAGTAGATAGTAGAAATGGTTATGAAAACCAGACAATAAATTTGTGAATGAGATTGAAAGAAAGAAAGTGACATCATTGCCAAAATGGAAAAGGGTACAAGTAAGTATAACAATCTAAAATAGAAAAGGATGCAAACTGAGAGAGATAGCGGAAGCATATATTTTTCCAAAACAATTGAGCCTTATATTTTACTTGTAGTTCTTCTATCTGTTTGAGTTTACTATTAATATTAAAACTGACGTTAAGCTTCATCTAACATACTCTCTTTAATTTTAAATGTTTTTTCCCAGCACTTTTTGCAAATCCTAATGGAAACTTTAAAATCAAATAATTTTAATTGTGAGTTTTTAAAAATTCTAAAAACTTGATATTAGAAAGTTTATATTGAGATGAATCTAACAAGATCCTGCATGAATATGTTTTTTTCTTACAGATTGATGAGAAATCGTAGTTAAAGTCTGACACAAAAATAAAATTTGTAAATTCTATTTGAGAAAAACATATAAAAACGGATGGAGTAATGATTTCCAATTTCAGGGATTAAAGAGCAACTCCTACTACTATTAATTTCCGTAAAAATAGAAAACATTGAAAGCTCACAAATTCTTGTATGAGATGGTGTCATCGTGAGACGTGCTTATACTTGAGTTAAATAGCCCAATAATAGAACCTTTAGCATTATGAACCTCTTGTATGTACTCGTCTCACAATGAGACGGTCTCATACAAGAGGAGTTGTTGAAAGAAAAGGGTACTTTTAGAACACAAATTCTTGTGAGAAATGGTCTTTTTGAGAGACCATCCTTAATTTGGTAAGCCCATTATCATTTTCAAGTTTAATTAAGTTTTAATAGGTGGGGCCTCTCAGGAGACCCGCTGCTTTTAGAATGGTAAACGAGTTTGTATTGGAACTCAATTGGGTATTAAATTGGTCACAATTATGTTGGACCCGCTTCTACACCATTTTGATTGGTCCCCATCCGAAGGAGTTAAAACCCAAGGATATTAACATGTTGGAAAACACAAATTCTTTTATGATACGATTCTATCATAAAATGCGTCTTATTTATAAGTTGTATAATTCAATTAATTCAAAATATTAGCATATAAAATTCATATTATGTGATCGTCTCTTCTAAGACGGTTGCATCTCTAAGAGCCCAACCAACTCCAACTCCAAGGTTTCCATCAAGCTTATATAAACGGTTTAAATCCAAAGAAATTTAAGTATCTTTTAATTTCGGAATAAAGCTAGAAAATATCTTAGCGTATTATTATGTACACAAATTAGTGACAGACGGTCTCTTTGAGAGACCATCTTTAATTGGGCCAACTCATTATACATTTATTAAAATATTGTAAGTAGACATTAAAAATAATGTAAGTAGACATTTAAGATATTGTTAGTAGGCATTAAGGATATGATAAGTAGACATTAAGAATAATGTAATCAGGCATTAAAAATATGATAAGTAGGCATTAAGTATTAAAAATATGATAAGTAGGCATTAAGTATCAAGATACTAGTTGTATTATGTATGATCTATTCACTTGTTCTATTAAAGTGTCTTTAGTTGTTAACTAGGCTCGTTCTATGGTAAATTATTTTTTGATTTTTAATTTTCAAAGTCATATACTCTCTCCAATTTACTACTAATGTCTCATTTGCTTTATGGACATTATTTATCTCTTACTCTTAATTTGTATTTTATTATTAATCTATAAGTTAAAATATAATCAAATGAGATCTTGTTTGATTTGTCTCAATGCAAGGATTATTTATATCAACTTTTCATAATTTTTAATTATGCACAATTAGAGATATTAAGGATTGAATAAGTGTATTGAATAGAATCCATGAAGCAAATTAACATTAGTAGTGAATTGGAGAAAGTAATATATATAGTATAATTAATAAAAAAATAATTATTGATTATCCTATAATGATTTTGGAATTCGACATCAAATAATGAAAACTACTTTTTCTAATTTATTATGTTCAACTTTTTATAGTTTGTTGGCTATAATAAATGGATGTTATTAAACTTCGCCATCCCTTTTCATTTTATCGTCATTCCCTATGAAATTACAAATTTGCTCTTGGAGTTTAAAAAATTACAAAATTACCACTGCATTTAAAATTTGCTTAACAAATGTAAATCACACTTAATAACACTATTATCACTTTAATCCCGAATATTTTTATCGCAACCCTATATATATTGAATTTTCAGACGCGTTATTGTATGATGTACGAATTCAAACACGGTACTATCTCTCTAAAAACTCTCTAAAAACGTTCTTCGGTTTTAAACTAGCTGTTAGTTGTAATCGATTAACTATGGCTAACGAAAGCAACTATGAATCAGATCCGGTACGTTAATTTTTCTATTTGAATTGGTGTAATTTTTTTTAAAAAAAAAAGTCGCAAAAATTGGGGTGAATAGACCATGTTTAGATTTGGGTGATTTTGTATTTAACAAATGCGGTTGTGTACTTCAACACACCTATGGATTGCCGTGTGTTTGTTATTTATATATGTCCATTGGTTCACATGGTGCTTTGTATGTGGATGACATTCATCCATTCTAGAGTACTTTGAAGTGCACAGAGGTAGGAGATGACACCGACGAAGGAGGGCGATACGCGAACGCCGATGACAAAGAGTACTTTCAGTCTCTGGTCGATGAAGTTCTAAAATCTGATCCCGCAGTTGTACGACAATTGTCTCAGGTACTTGAGTATGAACTGCACCCTGATGAAGCCGATATACTTGAGCCTTACGCAAGTCCACCTCGAAAGGGAAGACCAAGCGCAAGCAAAACACTGAGAAGAAATAAAAGTGCGTTTGAATATAGCAGATCATCTTCTCGTGGTCAAGGGTCTAGATCTTCATCCCGCGGGAGATCTAGTGGTCGAGAAACGCAATCTTCAGATGGAATTAAGTTTAGTTTCAATTTATCCGGTACATGACTTTCCTTTCCATTATTTTAATTAGTTTGCTAAATCTTTATCTAACTAACCTTACTTTCAATAATTGCAGATGAACCAGGAGGTCGTGATTTTTCACAGTTTTCATAGCCTAATCACATCCCGTACATTCTTACTCCTTACTTGTTTGACTGGATTGATGTGTTAGGTGATGGTAACTGTGGATTTAGAGCTATTGCCGTCATAGAGTTGGGAGGCGGGGAGGCATGGCCTCTTTTAAGACGTGCTATGTGTATGGAAATGCAAATGAACAGAGACCAATACCTAAGTTTGTATCTATCCCAGAAATTGTTAGATGATGCTATATTTAGAATAGGTTCACACGACAATGGACCTGCTCCTTATATTCACTGGATGGATGCACCGATGGCATTGTACTCTGCAGCAACGTTTCTTAACATTGGCATTGCTTATCATGGTTCTGCTGACAGTAACCTGATGTACAACTGTTTGGTTCTTCCGTTAAGGAAAGCACCGGGCGTACATAGTGTAAATAAAGTTATACATATATGTTCGGTGAATGGAAATCATTTTGTTATACATAAAGTTATACAATCTGCTTTCAGGTGGACCAAAACGGGCACTCGGTCCTTCGCCGGGGACTACGTATGGGTGGGATCACACTATGAACCAGTCAACGTAACTAGGTTCAGCCACTGATGGAACAGATGCCCGACGAAGTGCCTACTCACCAAGGCGGCCACTATAGGGGAACCTACCCCATGCCTCCAAGTACACAGACAAAGAAACAAACGTCACAGAGTAGGTACCGTGTGCTGGTTGGACATCCTTGGTTGGTCTCATATCAGGGGGGGAATACCCTGCACAAAGCCGACCTGTCGCGCTGTCCGCTCCGGCAAATTCACCTCGACGATATCAAAGCAAGTGATACCCCCAATGAAGGTGGTGCGTGGGCGCTCGTTCAGCAAGGCCCTTGGAGCAGTCAACGGAGTCTATTCCACCTGCATACAGGCCAAGTTAACAAATAAAAATAATGTAAAATTAAAGGGAAATTATCAATGGTGCCCTTGTACTATTGAAAAATTACAATGGTACCCAACTGCATTTCAGTGGTACCCCCCAATTATATGCTAATTACAACTGTGACACTATTAATCAATTTTCCGTTAAGTTGCCGTTAAATCTCGAATGACTTAACCATGGTTAGGTTCTTCTTCTTCTTCCTCCCTTTTCCTGCTCTCCTTCCATGGCAGCTTAGTATGGAATCTAAGAGACGGATACTCCTTTCTTCAAACCTTTAAGATGAGCTTCCAGTATTAAACCCCCCAATTATCTCACCCAAAAACTTCATAGTTTAAGAAAAAATTAAGAAAAAGCTTCCAAATTACAAGACAAGACAACTCCAGCATAAATTGAAAAATTCAATAATCTAACTGGGTATATTATTGGGTATTCTTCAAATAAAGTCTTGGCTTTAAGTATTGTAAGTTTTGTGTTTTACAATGATACTCTTTCCGTAACCAATTAAATCCCTTCTACTTTGCAAATGTGTTTTCAAGAATTGGAATTTTATAATCTCAACCCAGAATTTCGCTTCTTTACACCTCAAAAATTCCCCTTTTTCTGATTATCAATCCATTCTAATCAACACAAAAACTTTCTTACTGTCATTTGATTTTGAAAATCATCAAAATCATCACAAAATTTAATTCATTTGAGAAAAATCAACTCAATTTTCTAATATCTTTTCAATGGTAGCATCAAGCCATGGATTAATCTGCTTAAATTGAAACTACAAATCAAATCCAAATCCCATACCCTCAAATTTCGGGTAAACCCCAAATTATCTTGAATTAGTCCTGAATTGATTGCTGATTATTGGGTGTGTTTCTATATGCAGCAGCATGAAGCTAATTTCCAGAAATTTAATGCCGAGAAAGAGCTTGTACTGGAATTAGGATTACACTGAATTAGAAAGAATTGTGGGCTTTTGTAAGTGTATTTCTAATGCAAAGATTCAAAGACTAATTCCATACTAACCATGTAAGAAGAGCTGCCATGGAAGAAGAGCAGCCATGAAAGAGAAAAGGGAAGAAGATGAAGAAACTAACCATGGTTAGGTTAAATTCCAAATTTAACGGACATTTAACGGAAAATTCATCATTAAGGTCACGGTTGTAATTACCATATAATTGGGGGGTACCACTGAAATGCAGTTCAGTACCATTGTAATTTTTCAATAGTACAAGGGCACCATTGATAATTTCCCAAATTAAAATAACATGCATAAGAAGGTGTGATATGATGTACAATACCTGAGTTTCCGTCATGGAGTCAAGTATACCTCGACAGTCCCTCAGCCTGTTGACCAAATCTCGGCAAGGCTTTGGCGTGGACCACATCTTCGCCCTAGTCTTATTAGGCACGTCTGCTCGGCGAGGATGAGGGCGGAAAGCGGAAAAGTACTCATAGATCCATGTCTAGAGCAATGTCAGGCAACCCGCAATGGTCTTGCAACCAGCCCTAGATGCCATTCCCAGTTGTCGATACATGTAGGCCAAGGTCACCGCACCCCCATGCGATCTCATCTTGATCGACGTTCAAGACAAGTATCGCGTGACGTCGCATGCCGGTTCTGGTCTTATCCGCCAGCAAGGTAGAGCCGACAATAGCCAATGTAGTAGGCTGTCGACTGGGTATCCGTGGCCTGGGACCTATGACACAGCTGCATCAGTTCAACAACGTTCACGCAGCCGCTGGTGAATACACCTCTCCGCCGTAGCTCAAACATAGGCTCCACGAACAGGTTGGTGATACCGACCTGCCACTCCACCTCAGAAGGCTCAGCCGGTAGAGAACCTTCAATAGTAATGCCCAATATTTGTTGCACGTCGTGCAACTTAATCGTCATCTCCCCCATGGCATGTGGAAGGTGTTCGTATCCAGCTGCCACCTCTCCACGAAGGCCGATATCAAAGCACAGTCGATGTGCTGGTGCATAATGTATGGTAGACGACTAAGGGGAGTAGCAGGTAGAGCCTCGTACAGCGCATCGGTCATATCCCTCAGACTGATGATGGCCTCCAACGGCCTCTTCCTACTACGGCATTCCAGAAGCGGAGGTGTACGCTCGAAGCCGTCAAAAATAAGTTTAGCTATGTGCCCCCCATAGCTAGGTATCAGTCGCGTATTTGTCGGCCCGGGGGGGCTGGGGCGATGTGACTAACCAGTCCGTGCCAGCGGACTTTGAGCGCCTGCTCTCCCGTGGCGGCTCATTATCGACAAGACTACGTCCGGGGCGCTCAAATGCGCCTCAAGAACTAGGACCGGCACGTGCGAATCTCTCGTCGGGCCCCAGGACAATAGTCCAGTCCACTGGGCGAAAATTAGGACCTTGGTATTCGACATCATCAGCATCATTATCCTCATCACTAGAAACCCCCAACTACTCTGGATGCTGCTAGCCTGGTCATCAACAGGGGTTCGCACTAGGTCCGGCGCACTCGACCTTTGGGCCAAACTGTGTCTAGCAGCCTCTTCCTGCCTAGCCCTCCTAGCAGAACCCGTTACCCCTCTCTCATGCGGGTCCCCTCTGAGTAAGGTAGGCCTAGAACTATTACCTCTTAACAAGTGTCTAAAAAAACCCTTTTCTTTTCCTTTATTACCAGCCATTTACTACAATTTTTGATAATTTAAGTAAATATTAATAGTAAATGAACATAATCAAACGTTACATTAAATTAACCACATGAACAAAAAACAATAATTAATTAGCAACATCAAAGTTTAACTAATCATTATCAACAAATATAATGTTACAACATATTTATTATTATGATTATTAATAATATTATTGTAATTAATTTTCTAAATTGACAATAATCACAATAATAATAACAATATTAACAAAAATAATAACATTAATAATAATCATAACAATAATACCACAAACAATAATAATAATCATAACACTAATAACAAAAACAATAATTAAAAATAAAATTAAAGGAAAATTTAATAATAATAATAATAATAACAATCACTATAATAATAATATAATAGTAAAAATAATAAGAATAACAGTAATAATAATAATAATAATAATAATAATAATAATAATAATAATAATAATAATAATAATAATAATAACAATAATAATATAAATAAAGATAATAATAATTATTCTAAAAAAAAACGCCACCAACAACAATAATAAAAATAATATTCAAGACAATATAAAAAAGTTATTAATAATAATTATTATTATTATTATAATTAACATATTTAAAATAATAAACTAATAATTAAAATAAAAATAAAAATTTAATAATAATAATAATAATAACAATCACAATAATAATAACAATAATAATAATAATAGTAATAATAATAATAATAGTAATAATAATAATAACAATAATAATATAAATAAAAATAATAATAATTATTCATAAAAAAACGGAAAAAAAAAATTGAATCGCAGGAATCTGGGCGACCCAGCCCCGGTTCAGTCGCAGGGAAAACCGCGGCTGGACCCCAGTTCAGTCGCACGTTTTGTGCGACTGAACCGGGGTCCAGCCGCGGTTTTTCCTGCGACTGAACCGAGGCTGGGTCGTCCAGATTCCTGCAACTCAATTTTTTTTAAAAAAAATTTAAAATAATAAGATTTGAAAATAAATTACCTCGATTATTTGTTTGCGGATTGAACTTCTTAGTTTTTGCTCCAAAAATTTGATTTTGTAAGTTTGTTTTTGGAGTGTGATAAGAAAAGTTTTTAGTAAAATTGCGGTATATATAGGAAATTTTAAGTCCAGTGGCAAAATCGTAATTTTTTAAAATTCAGAGACAAATTCGTAATTTCAATAGGGGAGAGAGGTGGCGATAAAATGAAAAGAGTAGCGTAAGGATCGGGTAATAAATAACATTTCCAATCGTTGACTATTTTACTTGGCGTGAACTGCAAGTCCCAGCTAATCAAGACCAGCTTCATATTAATTAAACATTAATTTTTAAAAAATATTAATTGAAATTCATTTAATCTCATTTTTTTTCTTGTTAATCAAGCATAGTCTCCCATATTTAAGCTTTTCTTGGCTTTCTCTTTGTGTACATTGACCTTTAAAAAAATTATTAATTTTCTTAATTTTCATCATTATAATTATTTTACAAATAATGGAAGAAGAGAATATATCATCGATAAATATAAGTAAAACTATTAATCCATTTCTTGGTAATGTGCTAACTGAATATATCCATCAATTTTATTTTGTGAAATTTCCATTGTTACCACAAGAAATTCAGAAGGCTGAGGAGTTAAGCAAGCAACTATATCAAGCAAAAAGAAATATTTTGGAAGAAATAGGCTCTATAAAGGTACATTAATTACATCATGAATATTGTTTATATTGTCTATTATTACTGTATATTAATATTAATATTAATTTCTATTGAGAATCAAGTGTTATCTTATTTGTAATAAGTACTCCCTTCGTTCTTTTTTGTTCTTTTCATTTACTTTTTACATAGTTTTTAAAGCAACTTTTAAGCCTTAATATCTCTAAATATGCATTATAAAAAATTATAAAAATTATATGATAAAAAAGTTTACATTAAGACGAATTTAACGAGATCTCACATGGATGTATTTTATTATCTATATATGTTTTAAAATCTTAATCAAATTTCTGTCTCCAAAATAGAATATTCTAAATGGGAAGAACATTAAAAAATGGAGGGAGTAATTTTTTCTATAAAAGAAATTTAAATTAGATTCTAATCTACCCTTCTTTTGTTTGCCTACCCTTAATCAAAAAAATGGACCCAAGGTGTAATTATATAAATTATAATATATATATTTTTTTATGAGAGGATATAAATTATAATATTTTCTATAAAAAGGAATTTGAATTCAATTTTCATCTACCTTTTTTTATTTGTCTACCCTTAATCAAAAACATGGACCCAAGATATAATTATATAAATTATAATATATATATATATATATATATATATATATATATATATATATATATATATATATATATATATATATATATATATTATGAGAGGATATAAATTATAAAATTTCAGTTCACCCAAAATAAGTCTAATTTAATAAATTAAATAAATTTAGATTTAGTGAAAATTAGTTTTACAAAGAAAATAAGTCTCAAAACATGCCAAACACCTTGGGCTACACTTTTAGAATTGACGTCTAAAGTGTTATCAAGTCCAAGATTGAGCGAACAATATTGGACGAAAATACTTGCATCAATTTTTTTTGTCGTTTGTGGACAATATAGTCATAATTATAATTATAGACATTAATTTAGTATTTACATATAAAATTGAGGTTTAGAAGAGAATTAATAAATTATAGTTAACAGATCATACTCGAATTCAAAAAAAGTTAAAAAGAATTGCATGCAGACAAAAGAAATCCAAATAATAGAATTAATTAATATTATGTGGTGATTAATTAAGGTGCAATTGACTTGCAGGATAGCATACTAGAGTTTTTGTGGTATGGTAGGTATGATTTGGGAGATCGCTTAATGAAAGAAACAAGGAAAACCATTGAGTACTGGCAAAAACAACTTGAAACTCAATTTCCTAAAGGCAATAAGGTAAGCACTCAAAAAAATAGATGTTAGTTGTATAACGAGGTTGGCCCGTTTGGTATGTGGTATTAAATGGTGGTGATGGAAATGATTTATAATTTAAAATTTCATCAAAAGTTTCATATTGTTTTCATGGTAATATAATTTTGATCACAGTTGTTGTGTTTACAAATTTTCATTACCACTTAATACCACCTCTCCAATGGTAATGCATTGAAATGAATTTTATGAAGAAAATGAGATGATTGAAGTTAGACAAGCATGTCCATCAAGGTAGCCAAGAGATTTTTCAACCAAAATTACACTAATTTTTCATTTCTATTACTAATGCTTATTACCACCTACCAAACGAGCCGTTAAGAAAATATAACTGTATGGTAAAGTAATAGTTTGAATAACATTTAGTTGTGCTAGTAACTGTTTTCAGAAAAATTAAATTTTATAGCGTTTTAAAATCAAAAGTATATGTTTAAGATTTCTTCTACATTTTATTAAATTGTACTCAATAGCTACCATAATCACTACGTGTGCGGAACAATATTAGTTAAACAAACACAATTACTTATTCATTTGCCCATATTCTAAATCTACATTTACAACGACTATTTTAACAGCTAACAACTACTCGCCTAACGTCACACAATCCAAACAGTTAGTTGATTATCGTCATTATCAACCCAATATCCCTATCGAAAAGTTAATTGATGATTCTCATTAATATTTAGTTTTTCTGGTGTTGTACTTAACAGGGTCCCTACTTAGAATTGGAAGATGCATTAGATCCTACAAATATGGATTCAAAAATTCGAAAATTGAGCTACAAACTTAATCATGGAAGTAAAAATATGGCTGAGGAGAGAAGAATTATTAGAGAGCTTAAAGATATACAAATTATGAAGGAACAAACACCTAATTATGTCAATTTTTCATGGGATCAAGATCGTAAAAAGTATATACAACAGTGTACTACAGTATGACTACAAACTTTACATATTCTTTCTTTTTTTTAAAAAAAAATTTTTGATTGAGGTTTGATTATTATCAATTATAATTATTAGAATAATTTTATCTTCTTCTAGCCTGTAGCGTTTCTCTAGCTTACCTCTAAATAAAAAAATATGCAATTTTTGAACATTTTTATAAATTGAATGCGAAAATCAGTGATAATGTTATCATGTGCTATTCAATCGCACAGGGTCCTAGAAATTAATTATATGAAATTAAGGTTATATAGACTCAATGAATGATAATTTTTATTTTTAAATGCGCATAATACCTTAAAGTTATGTTTCAGAGTGATTATTTCATTTGTACGTCTAAAATTGACTTAAATATAATGTTTGACAAATCAAAAAAGTTCAAATTTAAACTCTGAGTCGATTTGACCATATATTGTTTTAAAATTGTTAAAGTTGAGAATTTGAAAATGACTTTTTAAACTCTGACATTTTAAAAAAATTTATTTTGTAATTTTATAATTGAATTCAACATATAAATAAATTATTCCCAAACACAACCACAAATCATTTGATAAGTTTTCCCCAATGAAAAGCAAATGATGCACACTGTTCATAGACACAAAGATTATAGTTATTTGGTTTTAATTAATTATATATCTCTATGGAATTGCATGAGTTGATTCATTCGAATATATAAGATCTTTTGAGTTAATTAGTGTTATTTTTAAGAAACAGATGGATTGATGTTTTATATTAAATGGGTTGTTTTATCATATGCATTTGTCATTTATGTGATATTGCAAATTAATAATTTTTATAATCAAGAGTTAATTGATAATAAGTTAATAAAATTTTGGTTTTTCAACCTCTAAGCATAAATAGAAGTTTTAGTGATGATATTGAAATAATAAAATATTATTGCAGTTTGCAAAGGTTCTTGGCTCATCCAATTCGACTAATTCAACATGACTTTCTTTGTTTCGTACACCATTAAACTAACGTATAAGGATTTTGTACACTTATTTGTAGGAGAGCATGGAGGAATTAAGAAGGATTGAAGAAAAAAAAATAAAACTAGAGAAAAAGAAGGTTGAAATAGAGAAGGCGATTTTACCTTTGGAAAATAAGTTGGTTGATATAAACCAAAAGAAAGCCATTGTTAATGAATTCATTTTAATAGCAAAGAAGCAACTAAAACAACAGGTATGAAATGATGTAAAATGAATATTATAATCTTTATAAATTTTTATATGAGACTATCTCATCGTAAGATGCGACTTATACATGGGTTGATTAGCTCAATAATACACATATTTTGTATATGGGCTTCTTGTTTGTGGTCGTTTCACCGAGAGACGATACCTAACTCTAATTTATTGTGAAAAAATCAATTTAACTAAAAGACTAAGTTAATAGTCGAGGTCCATGCGGGTCGTCATGATAATTGATATATATGTACGTCATATACTCTAGCTATCTCACTCCCTCATACATATTGATAAATATAATATTCCACTTGATATAATACATGTAGATGAGATTCGAACTTGCGAAGGGCCGGTAATTTATGAGACTCGGGGCAAAACATTAATATAAGCCCTAAATTTTAAATATTACTATTATGTGTCTTTAACTATATCAACTATTAAAATGCCAATTTTCTAATATTTTTGGATTGGCCGTTCGTGAACTTGTGACCCTTTTATTACATTTGCGTGCTCTGATACCATATCAAATACCAATTAGTTCAACAAATATTTTAAACTAATTATGAAGACCACAGGATATGTTACATATTAAATTACTTATTCACATATTTTCTCTTATTAATATTTTTTATAAAATGCATTAAAATAATAATATAATATAAATATGTGGTAATTAATCAACTTTGTGGCAGATGGTTTACTATGATGAAAATATGACACTGTTATGCCATGCCAAGAAGCTCGCAGCAACAAATGATTTGGTAGCACTAAAAGAACTATGCCGAAAACAGGTTATTAATGCTCTTAAATTTATATTTGTTTTAATTAAAATAGTATATAAGTATTGATTACATTTGTTTTAATTAAAATAGTATCAAGCTAGGAATTGGACTAAATTAGTGTGTGTTAATTTGTTTAACCTTTATTATTATTTAATTAGTATTCTTATTTTATTTTTATTATTTATATTAGGTTTTTAAATATCATTCTTTTTTTAAATCCATTACTCCTGTTATTTTTGCAATTAATATAAGACACACGTTTAAATTTTCTAATTTTTTTTATTAATATACATATTTAGGTCGAGAAATTCACGTCCCAGTGGAACAAAGACAGTGAATTTAGAATGGGGTATGAAAGAAGCATCATGTTATTACGAGAAGGTCAGAGAATTGGAAGATTATGTTCCAAAATAACCGAGAGCAAGCAAGTGATGAAAATGAATAAGCAAAGCTTAGCAAGAATATAATCATAGGGTTTTATATTTACAGTCTGTTTAATTATTGATGACATTAAATTCTGGTAATAAGAATAATTTATAATGTAATTTTTTATAAAATGGAATCTATCATTCCCATAGTGATAATACTATAATATAGTATATATGATCATACAAGATTTTTTCCACAACTTTCCATTACCGATTAGCTAATATCAATCTCTAAATGAAAATAATACACTGTTATGAATTTTGTGAAAAAATAAAATTATTCAAATAGAATAAGAATGCCTATTAAAGTTGTCATGAATCGTGAAATTTTTTTTCCAATACTACACAACTTTTCATTATTTAACATTTAATACCCACAAGCAACTAAACAAATCTTTAGAGTTACGGGTAATCACCATCTTATCAAGTTCTAGTCATCGTCCTTGGATATAATTTTATCAACTAAATTGTTGCACTTAATGTTTATTGTGTAATTCTTACACAAAGATTATATTGTAAAAACTAATATGTTTATAATTTATGTTGTTTATATATAGAGAGTTTTTTATATCCCACAACAATAACATAGTTATTACATATGGTATATTTATATTTTTTTCAGAAGAAAAATCTTAATAAACCAATTATATATTTACAGCAAATAAATATATTTTTTTATTATTTTTAAATAATAATCTCATATTATATATGTCTGCTCAAAATATACTCAGTCGCATATTTTATGTGTCTACTAAAAATATATTCTTTCTAAATAATTCATTTTCTAATTAACTTGATTACATCTATCAAAATAACTTAAAGCTTCATGTCTTACCAACAAAACTTCTCTGTCATTAAACTATTGTATACTATACTTAGTTAATATTATAACTCATTTTCTTACAAACGTCATATACTCAATTTCTCCAACTATTAATTCTATCCATATAATTTAATGAATCATGCCTACTCTTTAATATTTATAGAGTACTAATTTTTAATATTATAATCTCTTAGAAACAGAGTTAGTATGCATCTTATCTAATACTCCCTCCGAACCATTATAATAGTCCCATTTACTTGGGCACGGTTATTAAGAATGGTGTGGGGTCCATTAAAAAGTGTAAATAGTGATGGGTAAGTAGTGAAGGGTAAGTAGTGATGGATGGTTGGGTAAGTAAGGTATATAGGAGTATATTCGTAATTACTTGTGTGAACAAAGGATATTTAGGTAAAAAAGATTGACAAAAATGAAAAATTGGACAATTAAAAAAACTTTGCCAAATAAGGAAATGAGACTATTATAATGGTTCGGAGGGAGTATTAAATACTAATAATAAAAAGAAGAACTACTCTTAAGAAATCATTTTTCGATAAAATAGTCTCAAAATAAAAAGTTCATATACTAATAATTGTATTAGGTTTAATATATATAGTCTCTTTGCTGGACTCAAAATCCGAGCCAAACAGGCTTTAAAGCCAAAAATTAATCCGGCTTTTTTTTGTTGAGCTGACGCTGAGAGAATCCAAAGCCTTGAAGCTTTTGGCCCCACAAAAACAAATGAAGTGGTAAGATAATGATGAAAGTTAATTTGTTTAGAGGCCATAAATTAAAAATAAAAATTGTGGTGTTAAAGTATATTTTATCATAGAGTATGAGAAATGTATAAATTATTATCATCATACTCAATGTGTCATGTCCATAGAAAACTGTAATTAGGGTTTGAGTAGGAAAGAGAGATAGCAATTTATACCTATAAAGAAGAGCGAGACGAAAAATATATAAATTAGATAAAAAAGTAATTTAAATATATGAATGTGAATTTAAAAAAGTATGAATTATAACTAAAGCAAAAAAAAAAATCTTTAAAACAATTTATAAAGAAAAAATGAGATTAATTTTTTGAGATACAAGGAATACTCACCTATAACATGCCAAAAATTGTGATATTAAAAGTGTTTTCTTGAGTGATTTAATGGAGAATATTTTTTTTGCAATGTGGGTGGAAAAATAATAAAATGTTCAGCTTTTAATACAGAAGATGTTGATTTGGCATGGTATAGCAAAGTGGTATATGGGACAACATTAGAGTATAATTAAAGCGTGTTCTATGACCAATGTTTACAATTATATTATCATGTACACCCTCTCTACCCATGAAAATTGTTTTATTTACAATTGATTGAAAAATCAATGAAAATGAATAAAGTGATTAATGAAAAAAATGGAAAATATATATAGATGAGATGAAAATATAAATTAAATGTATTAATGAAAATTATAAAAGAGACAAAAATACAAATAAAGTAAATTTGATGAGACGGATTTAAAAGACAAAGTCAAACGAACTTAAACTCCAATTCTTTTGAAAAAAACATTAATTTAATTATTTTATTTTTCTAATCCTCTGAGCAAGGCTTCGTGAATCGAAATTAAAATAAAGAGTCAAATAGATTAGAATTATTCACTTAATAAACAACCTTGGCATGACAAGTGGCAAGAATGCAATATACTAGCTAGCTCCTCCAAATGCCACAACAATGCCGAAGCTTAATTTAAAAAATTAAAATCGACTATATGAAACATAAAATCATTTTAGTGGTTGTCCAAACGTTTCTTTTTTTCATTTATTTCAATCTTCTATCATCTCGACATGTAATCCTAAATCCTTCTTTAGGTCATCTTTAATCTTATTCATCCTTTTCAAAGTCTTTAAAGTTTGAACTTTACATTATTATTTTACCGATTCTTCACCAATATCCGAATCACTCCATATGTCCAAACCATTACATGCTTGAACCATCTAATTAAAACGATTCTGTGATAGAGTAGGAGAATCCATGTACATACCTCCGTTTCATTATACTTGATACTAACTAATAATAATATTTTTCTAAACAATATGTCACAATCAAGTGCAAGCTTATATCAGAACGGACGAAATAACATTTTAACATATCAAAAAAAAGCATTAGACAGAAAAGAGGATTAAAGAAAAGAAAAAGGATCATATGATATCATGATTCATTCACCAGATTTAGACACCCCCACAAAACAACTTCCCAATTTTTCACTTTAACTCACTTTTGTTTGTTGTCAATTATCATTTGTCATTTCTTTGCCGTTACATATTTGCCTCCACCACCTTTCCTCTTTTTTCACCTTACTAACTCAAAACTTTCAACCTTCGGTCACAAAAAAGATCTACGGAAAAAATAGCTACAAATTAAATGGGGTTGAAAAAGAAGAACAAGAGACAAGAATCTACGTTGTTGTCGCCATCATCGTCGTTCCGATCATCCTCCCATCGGAAACAAGATTCTGTTTCTCCGGCGACGTCAAAAACAACCAACGTTGGTTGTATGTCCGGGATAATTCAGTTCATAGCTAGATATCATACTCGTCGTAAATTCCTTACTTTCGGTACGTGTGTTCAATAAATTTTATTTATTTAATGCTAATAATAAGTAATAAGGATATATAATCATTTAACTTCTAGTGTTAAATGTGAATAACCATAGTTAAAATGATTTGTTATTATCTTTCGCATTAAAATTTTCAAGAGAATTAAAATATTTATTTGAGGATGATAATTGATATAATATACTACTATCTCCATTCTTTAAATTTTGCACTTTTTTTTGATTTTTCATATCCTTAATGCATAACTTAATTCGTTTTCAATTGATAATATTTCTATTTATGTTTATCAAAAATTCATGGAAACCACATATTAATATATTATGGAAACCACATATTAATATATCTTAGATTGAGACAATTCAAACAAGATCATATATGATTATGTTTTAATTTTATAGATTGACGACAATATAAAAGTCAAATTTTACTGATGAACAGTGCATGATGGTTAGATAGACCAAGATTCAAAGAAAGGAGGAAGTAATAATTTAATTTTTAACATTAGAAATATTTATCAATAACGCAATATTTTAATTGATGATGTAGTTAATTGTGAAACTAGTTTTGAATTAACTACAAAATTCTAAAAAGAAAATTAGAAAAAAAATATATTCTAAAACTTTTATATTTCATTTAATTTCCACTTAATAATTTTTTAAAAGAAATTTTCACTTAGTTTCATCATTATTGAAATGTTAATATACTATAACAATTCTATTCTATAATTATTTTTCTATTTATTTCATAAAAATATTAAATGTATCTCATAAATTCAACAGGTAATAAAAAACAAGAACGTAACGGAAGCATTCACTCCCCAACAGAACCACCACCCGGGAAAAGTGATCAGCAATTAAAACCAGAAAAAACAGTCACATGTCAACCATGTGATCATAACTCAACGGTATTGGACAAATTATCTCCCGATCACGCGCCGCCACGGACTGCGACGATATTGCCGGAGCTACAACGATCATCAACGAACAAAACAGTTAATCCACCGAGGGTACTGGAGCGTTTAATGGGGCTAGATGACTTCCCGGCGATTATTCCGGCGGCGGCAGTGATGAAGGGAATGTCGCCGGCTTACGAGAAGAGGAGAAAGCTTCTTTGGGACTTGGAAAAATGCGACGAGGATTTGAAGGCTTTGAAAAAGATCATTGAGACGGTGCGTGCAGAACAAACGCCACCTCGAATGGTTAAGATGGAGAGAAGAGTGGAGGTGGAAGAGGTGGAAAGTGAGGTAGGAAGTGAGGGGCCCAGTCCTGTATCCGTCCTAGATCACCGTCATTTATCTTCCGGTTATTCCAAGAAAATTATGTATGGTAATAATTTCTCTCATATCTTATGTTTCTTTTAGTTATTTTGATAAACTTCTATAGTGAATTAGTGATAATAATAAATTGATATTAATAATCTAACATTTCACTCACTTCTTCGCTGCAAATAATCTCAATTTTGGTTATATATTATTTTTAACAAACCAATATTTGTGGTTAGTTTGTGTTGTCAGCATACTAATAGGGTATGAGTGATAGTAAATTAAGACTAAAAGTTGAATTTTTATAAAATAAAAGGTTATGTTGATAGCAAACTGAGCCTAAAGGTTGAATTTTTATAAAATAAAAGGTTATGTTGATGGCAAACTAAGACCAAAGGTTGAATATTTATAAAATAATCGAAAAATTGGATTATTAACAGCGGATTGGTGAATAGGTTGAATTATTAATATTAATTTTTCATAATAATAATAATATATTATGATATTAAATATTATAAACATAATGATTCTATTAATATACACCAAACTGATATTTCTCTTCATAAATATGATTTGATTTAGAAGACAAACCATCTATATAAACCAATAAGTCACTTCAATAATAATAATAATAATAATAATAATAATGTTGCCCTTAAAATGGCCAAAATGAGAGATTTATTAATTTTTTCTAATTAGGTTAGCAAAAGCAATTGAAGATTTGTTTAATTAAGCACATACTTCCACCGAAATCCCACGAGATAAAATGGCTAATGATTAGAACATACTTTAAGCACATGAACTATACTATACTCATTGACCATGTTTCTCTTCTCTTTTAACTTTTATACGCATTAGAGTTGATGTATAATAATGAAGTCAGAAAATCTAAGTTTTTTTTTTTAATTTTTTTTTTAAATTTTTATTTTTATAAGTTTGAGTCTATTTAAATTATAATTTGAGTTACTTTTTTAAAAACAATAGATAAATATATAATACCAAATTAGTTGTTAGTATATGTAGAGAAAGCAATGAGTAATAGACTTATGCATCCTATGCTAATATTCGATCTGTATTTATCCGATATAGTTAATGTATGTTAATTATATGCTTAAACATAGTAATTAAATACACAAAGAAACTCTTCTAAATATAGATAGCATGGTAATTTTCGATTCATATTTGAGTTTATTTAATTTATGATAAAAAAACAAAGTAGAACATTTGAATGTATACATATATAAAAATAAATCCAAAGATAGTAAAATCACAACCTATAATTAACCTTACTCTTGTTTTTTTTCGATTTTTGGAGAGAACTTATATGCATAAAATTCAGAGGTGTTAATTCGGATCATTAAGTCGATTTTATTAGGTGTTTCAGATTAATTTAAACTTAGATTTTATGTCCACATTGGATTTTTTATATTTTTAATTCATTTTGAAGTTGAGTCAAATTGAATTCTATAATAAAATTTTGTAAAAATCAAATCTGTTTTGAACGCCACTAATAAAATTTATTGAACGAAATTGTCATTAACATAACCTAATAAGATGGAACATAATAGTGGGAGACAATGCATGTTCTTCATGCAAAAGTGACAAAATTCATATATCTCATTATAACATAAGGTACACCCACTTTACATGGATGTTATAGATGGGCCAAAAAATCAAGTATCCAAACCCAAACTTTCTGGTTGGTGTTGATTATTGATTTATTGTTTTATTTTTGATTAATCTTGTTTGTTTATTCCCTGTTAATTGATCATTTTGGGACCCTTAAGCTAACACTAATCGAGTAAAGTCCTCAACCAAAATCCATCAAGCACCTTTGCTAACTTTGCTTAAAAAGTCAACTTGATATTCAGGTTTGCCTATATGAAAAATCATATTAATATTGATGTACATTTCGTTTTTTATGTAGTTTAAAGCGTTATTTTAATAATTTATATAATGATATGTCTAACTAAAAATTATAAAAGGTTAATATTATGAAAATATGCGATTAGACAATTCAAAGAAAATCTCACTTGACTATATTTTTTATACACATTAGCCGCAATGTCTAAAATAACTTTGAACGATAAATACTGCCAATAATTGTAATGTAACAAGTATTTCAGAACAGAGGAAGTATGTAATACAAAGAGTAACAATTGACTCGGTTTCCATTGGTTTTCAATATATAGTTGCTTAACTTCTGTTATTCAATGTATAATTTTTATCTTTAATATCTTTTATTACAAGAAATAAAAAATAATAGAAATTTAATATCATAAAAATATACATTAAAACGATTTAAAAATTCTAAAAAAGTACATACAAAATAAAATTAGTTAATAAAAAATATATAGTTGCTAGAGTGACAATATCAGCTATAAAAGACCAGATAACTTGTGTATTTATAAGTTGATTCATGTAAATATATAATGTTCATTTGTTTTTTGCAAGTCCAATAGAATGCATGGAACACATATCATGAGACTCATTAGTTAATCCTTTGTTATTGTAAGCATACTAATTTAATATATTTATATATACTTCCTAATTATTACTTGCTTCCCTTGATTATTACTAGACCAACTTTTGCAACAACAACAAAAGACAAAGCAACAATTGTACACTAACAAAAAACAAGGAGATCATCATGAAGAAAAAGCCATTAACTACCTAAACAAATCACCATCTTCATTAATAATTGATCACACTACCACACCACTACCGTTACACTTTACTACTACAACCACTCAACAAGTGCTCCACACTACTCCATTTACCGCAACCGAAACTGAAACCGAAGCCCGTAAGGCCATCAAAGAGAGCGTCATCGAGGTTTGTCGGATCGTCGAATCGGGTCAAACACAAGAAGTAAGAGGAATTGGATTGCTTCTACAAGATTTTATTCTTAAGGAATTGATAGACGAGATTACTAAGGATTTGTGTAACGGTTCTTATTTACATGTTTATATGAATACTTCTTTGTCTTTGAACTTGCCTTTTGATGCATGCAAGAGGAGATTATTCTTGTAGGGCTACAAATTGTACTAAATACTAATGTAATTAATTTGCTTTTTATTATTTCTATTTTAGACTGTTATAGCACTATTTTCTCTCTACCAAGTAATTTTTACAATTTTTTAATTATATTTAAAATTTCATTGTCTTTTTTAATCTCACATACTTTTTATTTTAATCCCTTTGTTTTCTTATTATTCACCTACTACGGTGTATATTAGAACTCTATCAAGATGTGCAAATAATATCAAATAAAAGTTGTATAATGAAAAAAAAAGTGAATAAAAAAGATGCTCATGAAATTAACGAAGTCATGGAGACTATTTTCAAAAAATAAATTATATCAAATTTAGTTAATAATCATCTAAAAATGTGATTTATAGTAAACTTCAATAGAGTAAATGAAATTAAAAGTGAGAATTTTTTATAATGAATTAATTATTCTACTTCTGATTGAATAATTTATTAATTTGACAAGTAATAACATTATAATTATAATTATATTATAGGAGTATTATATATTATTATGATTAAGACAAGACAAGGACTAAGTTCAAGAATAGTCAACGTGCGAAGAGATGCTACTGGGGCCCACTACACCGCGTATGGCGCGTAAAAGAAAATAAAGATAAAGAAGAAAAATGATGTCCCGTATTATATACTATTGGGTAATTAAAAATCTTCCTTTTTTTTGAATAGAAAAAAATATAAAAATTATTAAGATAAAGGAAAGCTATGTATTGAAAGAAACATTTTGTTAGAAGAGGACTAATTTTATTTATTTTTTAATGGGAGGAGGCCTAAATTTAAATGCAAAAGATTTAAAGGTATACAAAGTTGAATAGTAATTGGCAGTATTTTGAGTTAATAAGTAATAATTAAGAGTATTATTTACAAGTTTTTTTATATAAAATATGATAAATAAAATTGAACTAAATAAAAATTATTCAAAAAAAATGTTTTATTTTGAAAAAATTAACTAGAAAAATTTGACTTTTTATTGAATTCCTATAACAATTACAACTTTTGATTAATTATGAATAATCGCAATCTTAGGGTTACTTACTCAAAAATATTGTTGCACTAATAGTAACTAGTTTTTTCAGATTAATTGCAACAAAAAAAATCAAAATATTAAAAATTAAAAGTTAAATAAAAAATAAACTTAATCGATTTCTTATTTAATTTTTTTAATATTTTTTTTTCTCTTTAATATATATTAATTTGAGTATTTAACCAATAAATCTAATGGGTCTTCTGATTTGATCTCTCTCAAAACAATTTATGTATTAAAATTACGATGAATAAAAATAATAATTATTTTAAAAAACCAATTTGATGGTCAGATGGTGGCACCCTAAAAATAAATTTTTTTAAAAAATTACCGTAAAAGAAGAAGAAAATTAAGCTTTTTAAAAGAGGTTCTTGACGCGTAGAGATAGATATTGATTCGGAGGGAGAAAAACATCGGAAGAGAAGAAGAAGAAAGAAAGAAAAATTTACGCAGGAGAAATCATGGCAGAACAACTTACCGACGAGCAGATCGCAGAGTTCAAGGAAGCTTTCAGCTTATTTGATAAAGATGGCGATGGTTTGTTCTTCCTCTTCGTATTCTTCTAGATCTGATTTTGTTCTGAATTTTTCATTTTTTGGTTTTTTATTTTGTCGTTTTTTATATTTGATTAATTTGTTTTTTCGCGTATTTTTCTTGAAGAATTTTTGCCTAGTTGATTTAGTTTGAGAATAATGTTGAAGATCCGCTCTTTATTTTTCATTTTTTTCGGTTTTTTGATTAGGAATTGTGACTTGCGCTTGTTTTGATTGTTATCTGTTAAGATGACAAGATTTAAAGCATAGATATGTTGTTATTGATTTGCAGTTTGAAATTTTGGCATATAATTCTTATTCAATCTCATTTCAATTAGGTTGTTCAAAGAATGTTAAATGACTTTGTTTGTTCATTGTTAATTTTTGATGAGGAATTGTGACTTGGCTATTTCGATAGATATTTGTAGAAATGATGAGATATAGTGCGTAGATATGCTATTTTTGCTTTGCAGTTTTGAAATTTTTTACCTTTAGGTTTGAATCTTACTCATTTGAATAGGTTGTCCAAATTATCTTAATGATTGGTTTTCACATTCTAGAAGAGAAATGTTTCATGTGATGAACTTGGAGAAACCAGATAATAACGTGGCTTTTAGTGCTGACTAGTTGGGATCAACGAGTGAAGTGTAGAAGGTAGTGGTGGTGTACTGGTGTTACAAAAAAATTGTTATTTATGTAAAAATGTTTATAGATATGCTAGAATTTTTAATGAGCATGCTTTAGTTCTAACTAGTCAGAGTAAGGTTGCATACTCTTGACGGAGTAAATTGGTGTGATCTTTTGGGTATCATTGTGGTTGATGTTGCAAAGTGAGGCATTTTAAAGTTGAAATGCTTACAATTATACTTATATTTGAGGATTATTTTTGCTTTAGTTATATCTAGTATGGGTAAGGTTGCGTAATCTTGATGGAGTAAATCGCTGTGGCCTCGTGGTTAATATGTTCGCTGTTTTTATAATAAGGGGCATTTTATGTGGATTTGTTTCCATATATGTTCATATTCTCGAAATAGGAGGGTAAGTGTTGCTTTAGCTTAAATTATTTAGGGGTAAAGATTGCATAATGTTGCCGTGGTGAACCTTTATGGCCTTGTGTTTGCCGTGGTGGTTATCTAAAAGTAAAGTCTTTTAAAGTGGATTTGTTTCCAAATATGCTTGAATTATCGAACTAGTAGGCTATTTGTTTCCTATGGTATATGGTTACTACTAGAAGTATCTAATATTGGTGCAAATCCGATTATCTGAATTCACAATATGAAATTTACCATGATTTTAGGTTTTTAGCCTTAAATGTTGTATTGAAATATCATACCATGCCTGACTATCCAGGATCAGACACGTGACGTAAAATGAGGATTTACATGGAGCAGTGTGTATTTCTTCAGTTTCATAGAGTTAGGGGCTTAGGGCCTAGAAGGAGTGAAGCTATATAATATAAACGTAGCGGATTGTTATGTGTAATAATCAAAAAAAGAAGAATTATTCATGTAGGTTTGTTTCTCAATATGCCTGTGGAAATAAGTATTCTGAAGTGGCGATTGGTAAAAGGTTAATGTAGCATACATTTAGGTTTTCTTCGACCTCATGTTGATGGGATTTGTGATTGGATCTTCTTGATGTTGGGATCTGCTGTTGGAAAGGGGTTGTTGTCAAAAGATCATTGAAGTTGAATTGTTTAGAGTCTCAACTACGCACTGAACTCTATTCAAAAAAAAAAAAAAGAAACTACGCACTGAATAAGTTTCGAATGGAAGAGTTATAAACTGTGAAAGATGTGTAGCTACAGATGGCTTCTGCTGGGTTTTTTTGTTGATGAATGTTCAAGACATAATTTTTGAACAGTGTCATACTTGCTGTGATTTTTGACACATCTCTTTAAATAGTTTTTTGTTCATAACTAGTGTTTAATTTGTGAGGGAGTTAATTTATGTGTTGCCATCTTTGGTATGGTAAGATGGTTTCTAAAGCGGTTGTAAACAATGTTTTTGTTTAGCTGTTTTTAAATTTGTTGCTTTTCTAAATTTGTTGAATCATCTTTTTGGTTGATGTGGTGTATATTGAGCTCAGTTGTCTATAAATGTTCTAATTTTATCTAATTTTATTGCAGCCTTTTCAATTCCTTGTTTAACAAACCTTATGCGCGAGCTACTACAGAATTTGTTTTTCTTTCATTTCATTCTGAGATTTGTTAATGCTTCATGTGCTATGTACCTGGCACCTAACTTTCCTTCCAAGACATCATGCCAATCATTCATGTGACTGAAAGTGCGTCTGATTTCAACTGTGATTGTTTCACTGTTTTCGTTATCGTATGCTGCCTATTTCTGGATGTCTTTCTGTTCCTTTATATGGGTATTTGGTACGATCGAAGAACTCCAGTGTAAACTGAAGGAATGTTCAGTACATTTCTGTTCTGGGCTTCGCGCAGCCTAACTGAGGACAGTCGTGTGTTATATTGCAATCTAGTCCTTAGGGCTAAGTGGTGTTAACAAACCTTACCAGGCTTTTCTAACAGAAAAGTTACTGTAAATTTGCTAATCTGCTTTTTGAGCGATGCGTTAAAAAATTTCTGAAATGTTCTTTAATGTGTTTGGCTCCTTTTCTATCAGCTTTCAACTAAACCTTTTCCTCATAAGCCAGGCTGTATCACCACCAAGGAGCTTGGAACAGTGATGAGGTCCCTTGGTCAGAACCCGACTGAGGCAGAGCTCCAGGATATGATAAATGAGGTTGATGCTGATGGCAATGGTACTATCGACTTCCCAGAGTTCCTGAACCTGATGGCCAGAAAGATGAAAGACACCGATTCCGAGGAGGAACTTAAAGAAGCTTTTCGTGTCTTTGACAAGGATCAGAATGGTTTCATCTCTGCTGCAGAGCTGCGCCATGTGATGACAAATCTGGGTGAGAAGCTCACTGATGAGGAAGTCGATGAGATGATCCGTGAGGCTGATGTAGATGGTGATGGCCAAATCAACTACGAGGAGTTTGTCAAAGTCATGATGGCCAAGTAAGGAATTCCTGGTAGACAAGAAAAGAAGACATATTTGTAAAATGTTAGTGAATTATTATGGGATCTATAGTGTTTATTTTTCTGTAGTAATTTCTGATTCATGGAAACCAGACAGTTTTTAGTTCATGTTGTGGGTTTTGTGATTGTGTTGATCTTGTCGTGGTGACTATGTCAAGCTTTTCCTTCTGGTTTCTTTTGTATTAGAAGATTCAACTAATTTTGATGAATGACTTGGTAGTCGGTTCACAAACGTACTATTCTGTGAATTTTGAATTTTTTCATTGTAATCTATCGGCCCTTTTAATTTTGTTTGTTGTTTTGAGATAGGGACATTTTCTAACAGGTAGAGGGAGATTAACCTGTAAATTTTGATCCCTGAAACGGAGATAGTCAACTTAATTTGATTTTTTCGAAAGAAATATAAGTCTTATTGAGTTCAAATACTTTTACGTTATTATCAACAAATTTGGATATGTAAAATTGCAATACTTAACCACTTATTTTACAGAAAAACCCTAAAAATGTGCAATTCCTTTTAAACCAATATTATCCTCCGTTTCTTTTATTGTTCCAAATTTATCTCATGTTAAAAAGAACAAAAGCTAAGGTTAATTTAGTAGAGCATTCTAGCAAGGGAAGAATAATAAGCTCAATGACAGAAGACTCCCATATATATAAATTTATTACAGTATGTCAAAGCAACTTGTCTATGGAGCCTCCCATTTATGGAGGCGAAATGAACAAAATGTATGGATATCAGTTACATAGGAACCGGGAGGATAAGAGGAAAAACAATCAAATCAAACAATGTATGGATGTCAACCACCGTCTTCTTTCAACAAATGTCGATCATAATCTCTTCAGGCTTTTCTTTCTAGCATCGATCTTCTTTTTCTCTGCCTGAGCTTTCACAACGCCCTTCTTTTGTGCTACAGGTGCAGCTGTCGGGGCAGTTGATGACCCGACAGCTCCGTCTTCACTTGAGGGTGGAGTGGAAGCAACAGTTCTGTTTGGCTGATCAAGAAGGCTAGTTTCCTTGCAGCTAGCCGTTGATGGAGCAAGAGGGGATGGTGGTGGGGCCCCACTGCTCACTAACGCGTTCTTCTGATCTGATGCTTTGTTATGCTGATCAACGTTCAAGGCTTTGGTTGACTCAGAAATAGCTCCGTGCTTTAGTTTAGATTTTGGTTTCGCATGAATTCCTGTGTACAATCTGTCAAAATCATACAAAGATGGAATGATCAGGTGTCCTATACTAATTACTACTAACAACAATCAATTAAATTTTCCTTCCAAGAACACCTAAAAATTGTATTACTCGGACTCTTCATATTGCTACACATACCCGTGTCTGATCCTTGATCCTTGGACATTGGTATGACCCTTAGACACTTCATTTTAGGTGTAAAATTGAATATTTAGACGTACCCGACACTTAGATGTACCAGTATCCGACATTAGTACCCGAGTCCAAGTAACATAGCCTAAAAAACAGAGGGAGGGGACGGAGAAAATATGCTTTACCTAGCAAGCCTTGCGTACTCTTCATAATTTTCAAGTAGCATCTTGCCAGCTTGTTCATTTAACGCAGATTCAGGGAACGGTTCTATGAGTAAACATCTTATAACCTATTTGTCGAAATATAATAGCACAAAATGGATTAGAAATTGACTAAAAATGGCAGAAGAGATCATCTAAAATACTAGGATGACGGAAATACGAGAAAAACAGAGAAGTAACTAGTGTAGCATAGCACCTACCAATAGAACATGTCGTAATCCCAAAGTAGGGTTCCAATCCTTTTTCAAAGTATTGACACAAATTTCACCATTATTGGCGATATTTGGATGAAAAATTTTGGTAAGGAAATAACCTGCCATCAGTAACCAGAAAAACACCGATGTTATTCTTATTGATGATGTGGAGTTTCTCTAGGGGAAGCATTTCCCGACCATAATGGACAACAGCGGAAAAGCATTAGTAAAGAAGTTATCGGAAAAGCATAAGGACTACAGAGGAACACCACAACAACAATATTCCATTACCCTGACCATAATGAATTCACCATTTGCCCAAAATACCCTAAAATTCACTTGTTCTTGTTCACAATACACCATGGAAATTAGTGAACTAGGTACAGAGCGGAGCACGACCCTTTCTACCCGAGCTCCTCTATTCCAAGAAAATAATGTCATTTACTGACAATAATAACAATCAAGCAGGCTTGTGGAACAAGCATATTACCACCATACACAACAAGATCCTTGGCCCTAGTAGAAGCATATCCTAAAATTTCGAATTTGGAAGAAAATAAAGGGTTTAATGCATCATACAAAGATCATCCCACATGTACTCACGAAGCGCAATACTATCAACAATGATCTTCAAATATATAAGGAAACAATATCATAGAAAGTAACCAAATGTATATAAGTAACATAAGTAAAAAAATTACAACAAAAAAAATGACAAGTAATCACCTTTGGGAGGAGTATGTGGGAAGTCACTTGATAAGATCAATTTCATGCGGAAGATACCATATTCGTATGGGGTCCCAGCTGAAAAATTCAAGAACAAAGATTATTATCCAAAAAAAAAAAGAAATAGGACTAGTTAATTTTACTCAAATGAAATCTTCTGAATACCCCAATGTTATTAAGTAGGGGTCCGATGTACGCAAAGTCGCAAATTTACCCTTTTTAGTTATAGTAAATATGTTATTTTTGATTGACCCTTTGCAGTAAAGATTAGTTAATCCAATAATAGCGAAAAATCCTTTCCAAGTGCTCATATGTCCTGAAAAGAGAGAAGGAGAACAAACCTGGGCCATCTATATCAGCAAAAATAGTTGTGAAATCATCATCATTAACACCCACTTTAATTCCTTCCGGAGGTGTTTCATCAAGATTTTTCAATTCCTTTGCAAGCTGCTTGATGACATTTGGTGGAAGATTTTCATTTGTTGCCTATTTCAAAAAAAGGAACAAATTAATTTTCATCATTAATTTTCGTAGAATCTCTGGAGTGTTTGATAGATGTAAAATCATCAAAATTACAAACTCCAAAATTCTACGAGAATTGCAGAATAAAGTTTGGATTAAGCAAGATTTGGTTCCATTTTCAATATAATTCAGTGAATCACATCCCTTGCCCCCCTTCCCTTCCCATGGCTTTACAAGTAATAGAACCGGAAATCTAAAATTCAAATCATCAATTTTAATCAAGAGTATTTTTAGGATTAGAGACACGTTCGATTCATAACACGTTAAATGTATTATCCCTTAAATGTTAACTACTTCATGAATGCAGACACTAGACATGTAAAATTAGGTCGTATCAAAGCAAAACATAAGAAACAACAAAGAATGAATTGGTATTATAAGAACACTTACCATAGATGCAATAAAATCTAATAAGGTGCTTTGATGGTTAGCTTCCACCCGAGTCTTGACTCCTTGAAGCTCCCACAACCACTATTGCAGAGGCAAGAAGCTAGCAGGATTAATTACTAAATTAGTTGTCTGCACAGTAAAGGCCAGGTTAAGATCATCTTTCTCATTGACAAAATTAACATGTATAATATTTGACATAACTCAATCAAATCAACTACATTTTGAAGCTCACGACAGACCTCTCATGCAAAAAGCAGCAATATCATAAAGTTCCCGAGTCAAGGAAACTTATTCCATGCAATAAAAATCTTTACAGTTTAGGTATCTTATTCCACTAACTTCCAATTTATATTTACTAATCATTAGACTAACACAAATTGTAACCTTCCCAGTCCTTAAGCAAAACGGTTAGCATTAGTTTAGATGGCATAAATTTATACATGAAGACAAACTTCTCATCAACTGTTCTTGACTGACTTACTTTACCATAATTAGATATGGTGGGGAACAATAGTCCCATATTAAGTAGAAATTCCCATTTTGCATAAAGCTGGCTTCTATTTCTCCTTAGTAAGTCATAATTTTGACATAAATTCCTATGCAACGCACATTCCTCAATTTCAACTAAAAGTGAAAAAATGTTGCGCAGATGTTTCTAAAAGCTAAAGGATTATCCTAAAGGTGTAAATCATGAAATATGGCTTCAATTTCCCTCAGGCACACCTCCGACATGAATTTCAAGGAAGGGCAAGTTCCTTAATGCCAACCATTCGTGTAAAACCAATATCCAAGAAAAGCACACAAAGGCTACATATAAACAAATTCCTACAACTAAAAAAAAATTCCAAAGTGAAAAAAAAGGATTACTGACTGTCTCACACCTTGCAAAAATGCAAGGCTATCCTAAAAACTAAATTCAATAAATTACTTCACTATGAATTCACAACATAGCTACTATCCACTTCAAATTGTTGCAAAAAGCAGCCCTAAGCCCCGACATAGGATAAATTACAACGATTCTTCAACACCATGCTACAAGAAACCCATGCCGAAAAAGTTGGGACTAAGCTTTATGCTATCACTCCATCCTCCCTCAGTGGCTATCAAATAACTCCTTGTACCATTTAGAACTATGTTCTTATATTAACATGAATAATTTTTTTCATAAAGTTTTCCCTGAACTTGAACACAAATCAAACAAGCGTCACTAAATGTTATAATCAACAATTCAAAGCTCAAAAGTGTAACAATGTAACATGTCACAAAGAAACAAACACCTCCGAAAATAATAAATAGTAAATATGTTTATTTGAGCTGCAATATTCTGAATAGTCACTAGAACACTAATGATCAAGAATGTAGTAAATTCTGTCAAAGCACAGGTATATTTTGCACATTTCAACATTCTATACCTGATCACAAAAGAAAACTATTATGACCCGTCTAATTATTGGTAATTAAGTCGTGTGAAAGATGAAAAAAGTATATTGTACGTTAACGTTTATATCATGCTTGTCATACTCTATTCATTTTTCCCTTCTGCAAAACTCATTCCCATCCATTAGTGGTCGTTGAGATGGTAATGAAATAGCACATTTTCATAACAATAACACACTAAAACTTGGTCTTGTTACCTCCACTTTAAGTTGGGGTGAAAGACAACTTTATTGGATTCCAAAAAGGAACGGAAGAAAAGGCTAAAGTCCAAATAGGAACCCAATAATGTATTGACAAGTTTTTGTGTGAGGGTGGTCTACATTCTTTATATATGAGCTAAATAGCCTAACTAATACAATTATTAACATATGAGGTCCTTATTTTGAGATCTTGAGATGGTATGTATTTCTAACAGAATGCCTAAAAATGCCTAAAAAAAACAAAGAAACCCCAATTAAAAATGCCTAAAAATAAAACCCCAATTCATCACCATCTCGAAAACCCTAATTCACAAGATAATTTATATATTTCCACTAATAGAACAATAGCAAATAGCAAAATTCCAATCAAAGAAAACAAGAATTTAACTAAAAATTGACTCAACCTTTTAGCATTACTAACAACATCATCAACAAAAAATTATCAAGAATCAATATTCAATACGAATACCCAATCAGTCAAACAAAATCAGAAAAGCCCAGATACAATTTTCAACTAAATAGTATAATAAAGAACAAAAAAAGCACAAAGATTTTGACTTAACAAACAAATAAATATATGATTCACCTTATACAAAATGCACAGGCAAGCAGAAAATGAGTGTTTGAATGGAGAGAGTGAAGCTCTTTTAAATTATTGGAGTGAATTTTCCTTCTTTTTGAGGGTTTAGTATATGAAAATTGAAAATCAAATCAGAGAAATTTGGAGAAATTAGGGAAAAGATGGATAAATAGATGGAGATGTAAGTGGGACCCACTAAAATTGCAACGTTGAAGAAGACATTAATTTTTTGGATTGATAATTTTGAATTTTATGATTAAATATTTGAAATGATGTGTTCTACCGTTCCATGTACAAAATGTATTCAGATTCAGATATATAGACGTTAGAGGATAGATTCCTTTCTTTGGGAAAAAAATAAATGAATAAAATAATTTTCATGTTTTTTTATGTAAATGTGGGGCCATATATATTGTTTCTCCTTTATTCTATTATACTTGTTATATTTAATTTTTTATGCAATTTAATAGTAATTTTGATCATATATATTGAACTATGCATATCTAAAAATTACAAAAAGTTAATATTATAAAAGAATTCGATTAGACGATTCAAACATAATCTCACTTGACCGTATTTTTTTTACATGTTAGCTACAATAAATAAAATAAGCTGAAACGATAAATAGTGCCAATAACCATAATATAGCAAATATTTTAGAATTGATGAAATATTACGATTTTACAACAATATTTACTTTTGCAATCCCATCAAGTTTAATCCATAGGTATTTAGTGAACAAAAAAAAAGGTTAAAATGGTGTTTTATGAAAAATTAGAAGAATTGTGTGAATAAGATGAAAAGATAATAAGTTAAAAGGATATATGAGTTAAAGAATGAGTATCGATTATTGTCAAAATATAAAAATAATACAAATTATACAGACTAAAAGTAAAAGTAGAATAAATTTTATACAACAAAAAAATTACATATTTTTTATACACTACTCTATAATAAAAGAAAATTAATACATTAAAAGTCATTCTATTTCTTCACCTTATCTTATACCATTTCTTTTTCTCTCCCTAATACCAAATACCCCTAAACCATAATCACAACTTAAATCTAACTTAATAAGTTGTCGGTATACATCATACTTACTAAGTTGTCTGTATTTTTTATCTTATACCATTTCTTTTTTTCTCCCTCTAATAATAATGTGTACAACCTAATAAATAATTTTCACCCAAATAAATAATAATATCACCAATAAAATTATTTGGGTGGGTGGAGATGTTTAGCTTTTGGTATGTATAATGCAAGTTTGGTATGTATCATACATGAATGTCAAGTTTGGTGTATATATACTTTCAAGGAAGCATAGTTTTAATGGTTTTCAAGATATATGCTCGCAAATAATAACAGCATATATATATATATATATATATATATATATATATATATATATATATAAAAGAATGATATAATTAAGGACTTTGCAATGAAATTAATTAAGCTATCGGGTAGCATATTAATTACTCCCTCGGTATTCTAATGTTTTTCTCGTTTACTTTTTACACAATTTTCAAAGTAAATTTTGAGCGTTACTTTGAATACGTATCATAAAAAATTATAATAAATATATAATAAAAAAAAGTATACACTAAGACGAATCTAATGAGATCTCACATGGATATATTTTATCATTTATATATGTCTTAAAAATCATAATCAAATTTCTCTCTCTAAACTAGAATATTCTAAACGGGAAAAATATTAGGAAATAAAGGAAGTAATAAGCAAAGAGAATTACAAGTAAATAAGTATCTATGGACAATTTGGTGTGAGACTCGACCATGATCCATAATTTCAAACTGAGACAAGACTCACAATCTAATGGGACCCTCTGATCGGCTAATAAGGAATCTTAACATGTCTTCGTTAACACCATGGGATATTATAAATACCCTCATTTACACCAGCATGAGGTAAGTCTCTGACAAGTTACGCGTCATTTATTTCATATTTTCTCCTTTCGATTTCATTTTTCAATCGCTGACTTAATTAAATATGAAAAGAGTTTTTTTTAAAGATGAAAACGATCGCCAAATACTTACGATGTTAAGAACAAACAACAATGAGCAAAAATAAGTTTGACAAAGTAACAAACAAGGACACAAAAATTTAAGAAAAATTTAAGGAGGTTCACCCAATGATGGCTACGTCCTCCGTGGTGTGTAGTTATGTTTATATTATATCAAATGAATACAAACAACACTTCAATATGAAGAATTACAATTGAGATAGAGATAACAACAATAGGCTATGTGTTTGGCTTAAGAGTTGTGTTTGATGTGTTTTTACATACTTGAAATGTGGGTATGAGAGCCCTATTTATAGTGCTAGGTACTTGAAGATGAATGGCTCACATAAATACATAGTTAATTTAGGGTAATGAATACTATGAAATAACTCTAAGAACTTGAAAAGGCATTATCTCAAGAGTGACACACATGAGACTCTTCACCTTAATCTTCATTAACACCAATAATTCCCATGAATACTCTTCACCTTATTACACCCTTTTGGATTCCACAACTCAAGAGTCACACACATGAATTCAACCCTTTAATGTGCACTCAAGTCACACATTAGTATACTATCATTTATAATCACATTAGTATACTACCATTCATAACAATCTCCACCTTGACTTGAGTTCACCCAAGTCACAACATTCATCAATCCACTTCATATTCAAAAAACATACACACCTCAAAATGCCCAAGAGGGCATTATCTCAAGCAAGGAGCTAAACCTACCAAGTCAACACATAACTCAAACTTGGTAGTAGGTAATGACTTTGTCATCATGTCGGCCGGATTTTCCGTAGTGTCAATTTTCTTCAATAACACCCTTTTGTGCTCAACTTCATCCCGGATAAAGTTATACTTAATGTCAATGTGCTTGGACCTTCTATGAAATGTATTTTGATTTCTAGCCAAATGTATTGCACTTTGACTATCACAATGCACACTTACCTCACACACCTTATTGCACATTTCACCAACAAGACCTTTAAGCCATTTTGCTTCCTTGGATGACTCGGCCACGGCTATGTACTCCGCTTCGGTTGTAGAAAGAGCAACCACATCTTGCAAAGATGATTGCCAACTAATCGCCGAACCACCCAAAGTAAACACGAACCCACTTGTGGACTTTCTATTATCTAGATCACCACCATAATCCGAGTCACAAAACCCGGTTAGCTCACTTGAATTTTTCCCATACATGAGACAAACATTTGAAGTATCTTTCAAATACCTCAATAGCCATTTTAGTGCCTCCCAATGTCCCTTACCCGGATTAGACATATATCTACTCACCAAACTCACCGCATGAGCAATGTCGGGCCTAGAGCATACCATAGCATACATAATGCTACCAACGGCACTAGTGTATGGAATTCTTACCATTTGCTCTTCTTCCTCTTTTGTTTGTGGACACAAATTCTTGGACAATTTGAAATGAGAAGCAAGAGGAGTAGACACACCTTTAGCATCATCCATGGAGAAACGTTGAACAACTTTCTCAATGTACTTCCTTTGACTAAGGTATAAGACACCCTTAGCCCGATCTCTCAAAATCTCCATCCCAAGAATCTTCTTGGCTTCACCAAGATCTTTCATATCAAATTCACTTGAAAGCAACTCTTTCAAGTCCTCCACCTTAAGCAAAGAGCTACATGTTACTAGCATATCATTAACATATAAGAGCAAATATAGTAAAGAACCATCTTCAAATTTCTTAAGATAAACACAACTATCATAAGAACTTCTAACAAAATCATGTGAAATCATAAAGGAATCAAACCTTTTGTACCATTGCCTTGGAGATTGCTTCAACCCATACAATGACCTCTTTAATCTACACACATGATTCTCCTTACCGGCTACCTCAAAACCTTCCGGTTGCTTCATAAAGATTTCTTCTTCAAGCTCACCGTGAAGAAAAGTCGTCTTTACATCCAATTGATGTAACTCCAAATCCTCCATCGCCACCAAAGCAAGCAATGCCCTAATAGAAGAGTGTTTCACGACCGGAGAGAAAACTTCGTGAAAATCAATACCCTCAATTTGAGAGTATCCCTTTGCAACAACCCTTGCTTTGTAGATGGGAGGAATATCACTAGAAGGACCCTCCTTCCTCTTGAATATCCACTTGCACCCCACAATCTTCTTTTTCTTTGGTGCAACAACGATATCCCAAGTTCCATTCTTCGCAAGAGATTCCATCTCTTGTTTCATAGCAATCAACCACTTGCTTGAGTCATTTGAGGCCATAGCCTCCTTGTACGTACTTGGTTCATTTAACCCTTCGACTTCGCTAGCAATGTTGAGAGCATAAACAACATAATCACACTCTTCAATGTACCTCCTTGGAGCTACGATCTTCCTTCTTTGCCTAGTTGTGGACAAAGGAGGAGACCTTTGTTGAACATCATCATTTTTCTCATTATCAACATTGGAGGATTCAACCTCCACTTGTGCTTCATTATCATCATTATTAAAAGGTTTTTCAACATTAGATACAAGCATGCTATCTTCATCAAAAACAACATCTCTAGAAACAACAATTTTCTTTGATTCATTACACCATACCCTATACCCCTTTACACCCACTCCATACCCCACAAAGATACCTTTTCTAGCCCTAGGTTCTAACTTACCATCATTTACATGAATATAAGCTGGACAACCAAAGATTCTAAGACTAGAATAGTTTACCGGAGTGTTGTACCATACCTCTTGTGGCGACTTGAACTTCAAGGCGGTATGAGGTGAACGGTTGATCAAATAACATGCCGTAGCCACCGCTTCGGCCCAAAATTGTTTCCCCAAATTTGCTTGATTTAGCATGCATCTTGCCCTTTCCAATAACGTTTTATTCATCCTCTCCGCAACACCATTTTGTTGAGGACGACCTGCACAAGTTCTATGTCTAACAATACCTTCATTAGAACAATAATTGAGAAACTTGCTATCAATAAATTCAAGACCATTGTCGGTTCTCAAGGTCTTGATGCTCCTACCGGCTTTCTTTTCAATCATCTTCTTCCATTCCAAGAAGACATCAAAAACTTCATATTTATGTTTTATAAAGTAACACCAAACTTTTCTAGAGTAATCATCAATAAAGGTCAACATGTAGCTACAACCACTAAGGGAGGGCGTTCGTGAAGGCCCCCACAAGTCGGAATGGACATAATCTAATATCCCCTTAGTGTTGTGGATGGCGGGTTTAAAACTAACTCTCTTGTGTTTCCCATAAACACAATGTTCACAAAAACCAAGGTTCCCAAAATTTTTTCCATCAAATAAACCTTGTTTAGAGAGTTCAAACATACCTCTTTCGCTCATGTGACCAAGCCTCAAGTGCCAAAGTTTGGTGTCACGATCGGACATTGTGCTTGTGGATACATTCGCCGAGCCAAGAATGGTTGAACCTTGAAGAGCATACAAACTCCCATTCAACCTCCCCTTCATCACCACTAGTGAACCCTTGGCTACCTTCATAACTCCACCTTCACAAGTGATTCTACACCCGATCTTATCAAGAGTACCCAAAGATAAAAGATTCTTTTTCAAGCCCGGGACATACCTTACATCGGTTAAGGTCCTCACAATCCCATCAAACATTTTAATTTTAATGCTCCCAATCCCAACAACCTTACATGTGGTGTTGTTTCCCATGGTAACATTTCCCCCATCAACACTTTCAAATGTATGGAAGAAAGTTTTGTTGGGAGTCATGTGGAATGTGCACCCCGAATCAAGAATCCATTCATTATTACCTTTGTACTCATGAGTGGCAACAAGAACATCGCCATCATCACTATCATTCACGTAACTAGCATTGGCATTGCTAGTTCCTTCCCTTGCCTCTTCTTCTAGCTTTCTCTTAAGCTTCCAACAATCCTTTTTGATGTGGCCCTTAAGCTTGCAATAGTTACAAGACTTATTTTTGTTTGGCCTCACGGACTTGGACCTTCCTTTACCCTTGTTTCCACTCCCACTAGTGGAACCTTTCTCTTGTGACCTCCCTCTTACAAACAAACCGTCACTAGCATTGCTTGGTGACTTTTGTGACAATTGTGTATCAATGAGATCCCTTTGAGTCAAGGCATTCTTCACATCATCACTACTCAAATTATCTCTACCATAAAGTAGAGTTTCTCTAAAATTTTTATAAGAAGGGGGTAAAGAACATAAAAGATAAATTGCCAAGTCTTCATCATCAAACTTAACATCAATGTTTTGTAAATCCATAACAATGGAACAAAACTCATCCAAGTGAGGTTTTAAAGGTTTACCTTCCTCCAAGCGTAAGTCGTAGAGTCTACTCTTCAAAAGTAGCCTATTGGTAACACTCTTGGCGATGTAGAGTGATTCCAATTTCTCCCATATACTCTTGGTTGTTGTTTCTTTAACAACCTCTCTTAGAACTTCATTGGATAAGCATAATTGGATTGCCGATAACGCCTTTGTGTCTATCTCTTCCCATCTCGATGCGGACATTCCTTCCGGCATCTTCTCTACACCATCAATCGCCTTGTGCACACCATTTTGAATCAAAATGGCTCTCATTTTGACTTGCCATAAGCCAAAGTTTACATTCCTATCAAACTTCTCAATATCGAGCTTCATTGTAGTCATGATTTTCAAGTAATAATTTCTTAAAACACCGCAAAATAACCTTGGCTCTGATACCAATTGAAAACGATCGCCAAATACTTACGATGTTAAGAACAAACAACAATGAGCAAAAATAAGTTTGACGAAGTAACAAACAAGGACACAAAAATTTAAGGAGGTTCACCCAATGATGGCTACGTCCTCCGTGGTGTGTAGTTATGTTTATATTATATCAAATGAATACAAACAACACTTCAATATGAAGAATTACAATTGAGATAGAGATAACAACAATAGGCTATGTGTTTGGCTTAAGGGTTGTGTTTGATGTGTTTTTACATACTTGAAGTGTGGGTATGAGAGCCCTATTTATAGTGCTAGGTACTTGAAGATGAATGGCTCACATAAATACATAGTTAATTTAGGGTAATGAATACTATGAAATAACTCTAAGAACTTGAAAAGGCATTATCTCAAGAGTCACACACATGAGACTCTTCACCTTAATCTTCATTAACACCAATAATTCCCATGAATACTCTTCACCTTATTACACCCTTTTGGATTCCACAACTCAAGAGTCACACACATGAATTCAACCCTTTAATGTGCACTCAAGTCACACATTAGTATACTATCATTTATAATCACATTAGTATACTACCATTCATAATAAAAGATACCTCTGCGCAAGTAACTTTGTTTGCTCGTTTTCCAGGCCATGAGGCCTGGCCAACCTAACTTGAACCAAGCCGAATACAATCAACCCGAGTGACAAATACAAATTCATTTGAGTTATCGATCCTTTCCCTTCTAACAAATTTAACTCAAGTTTCTCGACAGAAACAATAACAATAGGTACTTTATGGAATTGTTAAACTTGAGTTTCTTGATATAATAAATATTCTCCTATATATTTATTGTTTATAGAAAAAATATTAATTTATTTAATTAGATTTTCAAACATATTATGAATGGAGTTATTTCGAAAGAAATTTGAACACCTTTGAAAGATATTTTAAGTATTCTTATAAATAGTAGTTTTTTAAATACAAATTAAATTTACAAGAACTTATGCTGATTAATTGTTTAATTGAATAGTTTATGTCAAAAGACTCATAACCAATTTTAAGTACAGCCGCCAATATATACTTTTTTTTGAAAATACTAAGTAATAAACTTATATTTTGAATAAATTGCTATAGGTTGAAAATATCTGAAATAAAATAAAAAATTTACTATAACTTAATTTATTTATCTTATTTTTTAAAATTTGAAAACTTCATTTTTTATGTTGAGCTCTATGCTCTTTAAATCTTCTTCTTTTACTAAAAGTTAATTGATTGAATATTGATTAATTATTGTTCATTATAACTTATTGAAGATTAAATAATTAAATAATTTTAAATAAAAATTTATGTTTAGATAATAACTAATAATTTAAGATTGGAAACATTAAAAAAAGATGGTCTCTTTCATAGGAGTATGATTTACTTGAGCTCATATGAACATAAACGTTTAAAAAAGCAATATAACAGTGACTAATAATGTAAGTTAATGATCCATTTTATTAGGAAATAAGATTAAAAAGCTAAAAAACTTCACATCTTCTAGAAGAAATACATCATCATCTAAATCATCATTATGATACATAATTTATTCCGTTCAGAAGAAACTATGATTAGAGTATGAAGAGGAGAGAAAGGCAGCAATTCATATTCATAAAGGAGGATGCGGCTAAAGAATTCTCTGAGTCGAGAAAGATTCTTAAAAAATTCTCAATAAAATAAATTTCTGCAACAAAAGGGATCAAGTGAAATTGAATCCAAATGCATTTAGGTAATAAAATACATAAGGCCAAACCTTCTTTTAGTTTATCAAACGACACACCACGTTGTTATAATCTTTAATAAGCTTACATTAGCGTTGTCCAAATTTATAAGCATTCACTAATTACTATTTAATGTTTTTATTGTCAATTTTCACAAGGAAACCTACGAACCGTAGTGCCTTAATAGCTGACACATCACATATTAACAAGTGACGTCCAAGCATAATTAGAAAATAATATGATTATTATTATCATGTTGAATAGTTGACGCAACAAAAAAAAAGCAATTTATGAGAAAGAAGTAAAACTTAAGTTAGAATATCGGTCAGTCTTGTGTGAGACCGTCTAACTATAAGAAGGATCGATATATAATGTTTATTAGTGAAAAATTCATTTAAAAAAACAATGAAAAATAAACTCCCATATATACAGGCCAGGAAGTAATTTTTTTACAATAGTTTGTGTTAAAGCAAGCGCCAATAATCTTAATGATGATGTTAGCTTTAAACATATAATCGAACATGCTTTGTCTTGTACTTTAGAGAGGGTCGATAAAGATGTGTCGGATATGGGTGATTTAAGGTTTGGAACGGTTAATAAGAGTTGCTTGATCAAAGCAACAAAGAAAGAAGCAGACTGTGAGTGGCTCGACCAACCGCTCGATCGAGTAAAGTCTTGCTCGACCGGTCGAGCGGCGTTAGCTCGGTCGAGCAAGGTGTCCAGAACAAGTCAGTAGCTTTACTGGAAGCTTGCTCGACCGAGCGAGGTAGTGGCTCGGTCGAGCAGAAGTCCAGCAGACTACCTTGGATCCTGTTTTTGGTCAGAATTTGTAGTGACTATGCAATAATGTGGTGCATTACTCTATTGTTTATTGTAATGTTTATTGTCATGGTTAATTAGGATGTTAATTGGGATGTTACATGTGAGTTTATGGTGATTTATGAGGGAATACTAAGAGTGATGAATATCTTGCCTATAAATAGGATTCATCACTCATAGTAACATTCACCACAAAACACACATATTGTTGAGAGGGCTATTGCATTGTTAGAAACTTGAGAGTATTCTTACTTTGCTTTAGTATTTGTGGTCTTGAGAGATTGTTCTCAAGATAAGGGAGGTTTATTATACTTGTAATTGTTGAATTCATTATAATAAACTATATTTGAGGGGGAGGTATTCAAGATACCTCATAAACACATGTGTCCATCTTTTGCATTATATTTTTCATTTGTTTTTAATTGTTGAACCTCTTTGAGACTTTCGTTTTCAGTTTGGGTTGATCCAATTGAAGTCGTCTCACAGTTAGACAGCATCAATAAAGAGTTAATGTAGACCTTTTCTTTTGACTTTGCAATGCAACAATGTGCATGTAAATCGAAGTTAGAGCTTTTTCAGTGACAATTTCAAAAAGACAAAGAAGAAGGATAGGAATAGATATTCAGAATGGAAAGTTCAAAGTAGCCGAGTTTTATATTGGAAATACTTTACATGTTAGGAAGATTTTTCACATCGTTAAAATATTGGGTTATAGACTTGCATATAATGCTTGGTGAGTATTCCTTCTAATACCATATGATTTTGCAAAAGAGTGAAACTCATCATATTTGTATTCAAATCTACGTTTATTACTCGTGGGTTTGTGCTTTTGTGGGCCCGAGCCCACAAATGCGTTCACACAAGTAGGTCCATGGGGTATGTAATTATGTGATAAATTATCACGGCCTAACATTCTACCTAAATGATCACAAGTTACGGCCGAGGGGATGTAATGTATTTGTAAGCCCCTCAAATGGTTAAGTTAGATTTATATTAGTAGATCAAATGATAGGGTACGTCATTGATGAGAATTGAAAATTCTAAAGAACATAGTTTTATTCAAAGTCTAAAGATGTGTTTCAATATTAGAGAGTCAGAGGATGATTGTTAGAAATTCTAGGTTAGAATCCACTATATAAATAATAAATAAATAAGATAAAATATGAAAATTAATATTTTAAAATTCTTCAAATTAAATTCACTAATTATTCCTAGGTTTTAAATGAATTTTCAAATAAAATAAGTCACAAACACCTCATCACGTAGCTAATGAGAATTAAAAGATCACCAGAATTGTAATCCCATATATTTTTATTAAATTTTATTATTCCATATTTCTTGCAAATTTTTTTTGTTTAATAAATATTGCGACATTGAATAGAATAATTTCACTCTTGATTTTCTTAATTCGCTATCCAAAGCTCAAACTTATTCTATGTAATCAATGGGGGCATATCTCTATTACTTTTGTTATTTGTAGTTACTAATATTTATATAGGTGATTATATTTTTGTTAAACTAAAAATATTATTGGTTTAAGGTTTAAAGAATATTTTGTTTAGTTCACCATGATTTTGAAAAGTAGATTTAAAATATTTTTTTTTGAAGAAAAACTTTGAAAAATTGTACAAAGCTAAATGTATTTTTGTTGAATAGAATTTATTTTTATTAGTTTTATGTTTATAATTTATATTAGTACTACTATTGTGTTACTAGCTTATTTATATTAAAACTAGTTTATTTTCGAAAAATTGAACTAAATTTTCATTGATTTTTTATTTTTTAAGGTAAACTTAGTCCTACTTTATTTGTGATTCTTATCTTCTTGCTCGAATTCTTATGCAAATTTCTCTTCTTTTTTTTTTCAGTTGCTATTTATTGCTATGTTCGACTTTTACTTTTCTTTTGTTGTAAAATTGATACATTCATAATGATGTGAATTTTATTTTGCAAGTGATATATTCAAAAAGTCAATAATAATGCAAAGCCCTGATTTAAATTTTTTATTTTACAAGTTCTTAAATGAGACGATTTTGTAATGAGGTCATTTTTATTGTGCACTAAAAATTTTTAAATGATCACTTTTTTTTGTTTTAAAGTAATAATTTATAATCTTAAATAAATCACTTACAATTTTAAAATGATTAATTAGAGAAATTGACTAATTATATGAACTCGTCTTATGGTAAGACGACCTCATCCAAGATGAGCTGATTTATTTATATTTGGGGTATGTTAAGGAATTTCACCCACGCCGGTTAAACTATATAACATATTTTGGGGCCTTAATCATAAGTTTAAGCTTTTGGTTGACATGGTATTGGCAGTTAATGTGACAAGAGGTCACGAATTCAAATCTCAACCACCTGTCATTCGAATCTCAATAACAATGGCATCATCACTTCTGTTAACCCTGGTACAGTCCTTCCGCTTCCGCTTAACCTTGGTTCTATCACTGCTTGTATTCTAAATTTAAACATAGGTGCTAGCTTTATCAAAACCTCTTAATTTGATAATAATAAATCTTCCTACTGTTGCCTAATATGGAATGAAGAACTCTTAGCTACTTGGTTTATTTCTTTAACTTTTTAATTTTTATGCATGCATGCTTTGAATACTAAATCTTCCATTATCTATTAAGGAAGAGGGCCTGGATCAATAATATATAACATGATATAATATAATATAATATAATGTAATAATATCTTGTAATATTTAGTGAATAAATTTGGTCTTTGTGTGTAATGGCCAAAATTATGTGCATGTATATCAATATATGTGAAGATTTCTTGTGTTATTTGATGTATAAGCAAAAGTGTAATCGTGTTAATGATGCACACAAATCAATAAGAAATGACACTTTTAGTGGTAAATCTAAAAGAATAAAAAGTATTAAATAATTGTTCTTAATTATGATTATTGTTAACTTATTTGCTATTCATTCCTATTCCTATTCAACCAATGTGTTCCATTTGATTTATTACTATTTTTAGGTGGTTAAATGGGATCACATATAAAAAAGAAAAAATATAATGTTTTAAATTTTGATAGGGGTAAAGTACGATTAGTATGTCTAAATGTGTGAAAATGTTAAGTTTAGTAAGTGTAAATTGGTAAAGTTAACATACTCAACATAAAAATGAGATATTTAGGGTGACTTAACTCAATAAAAAAATAAGACATTTAAAATGAATAGGAAGAAGTATTTTTTTAGTTATTTTATGTTTTTTTTCACTATGGAATAAAGAATGAGTAGGGTATTAAGATATAGAAAATTTTCAATATTATATATTTCAAACGTCAAAAGTATCATAAAATAATGGACCAAATGATGAAGAATTATAGAAGAAGTCGTAATTTAGTAGATGATTATAATAAAATATTACAATTAAAACGTATATATTTAGTTGTTAATTTTATTTTATTTTCCAAAATTAAACATTCTATGTTAGGTACTTTGCACTTTTAGGGTGAGAAAAATAATGAAAAGTAAAGTTTTCTTAAATAAATTTTACCTCGCCCCATAATAAAAATGTCGATCAAAACAAAAAATGACCTAACCCAAAAATGGTCTAATATTTTAAAGTTAACATAAAAATGATCCAACTAAAAAATGATCCCGCTTAAAATCCAACCAACTAATCATGTTTTGACAAGTTAAGTTATAATGGTCGATACTTGCTAGTAGAAAAAGTCTTAGTTGTTTTTTTATCTTGTATTGGGGGTTACATATATATGTATACATATATGTATACATATATATATATATATACATATATATATATATATATATATACATATATATATATATATATATACATATATATACACACACACACACACATATATATATATATATACACACACACACACACATATATATATACACACACACACACACACACACACACACATATATATATATATATATATATATATATATATATATATATATATATATATATATACTTCCACCGTCTTACTATTATGTTCTACTTTTATTTTCCATGGTTTTTCTATATACAATTATGAGTCTTGTATTACAAAAAATATTAATAAAAGTATAAAATAATAAAGAAAAAAGTTTATGTCAGACCTTATATTAATAAAATATTGATAAAAGTGTAAAATAATAAAGAAAGTAGAATCATGTTAGTTTTTGTATTGTTAAAATATTCATAATATCTTTAAACAAATATTCATAATTAAAACAAAACAAAAAGATTTGTATGCAAGTGTTGAGCTCCTCTGACTAATTAAGCAAGCAGTTTTGGACGGGCTTGGTAGAATGATGGAAAAGTTTTATTGCTGGAAAAAGCACCAAAATACAAAGGCGAGCCATCAAACTTGCTTGACCAAAAAAGATTGAAATGGGGTCGATACTCAAATGAGCAACTAGATTAGGAGTCCAATACCCAAATGAGCAATTAGCATTAGTTGATCAACCTTTGCACTAAGCATGCATCCTACTTTATTAGATTAATTTAGGGTTTTTACAGTACACGGACAACTACAGAGAGCGAAGAACATAATAACGTTAAAACCTTATTCTCGAACAATATGGCCTCAATCTCAAATAATATGTGAGTAGGCGTAGATGAAGACATACATTTAGGAAAGTTGAAAGTAATTTCATTTATACCCCAAAACACAGAACAAAGTGCAAGTACAATTTTGTTGCAAAATCAAAAAGATAGAACAAAATGTTACAAAGATGAGCAGTATAACCCACAAGGGAAGAAATTGATCCCCTATGCTCATTTTCTACAATTACAAGGATGAGCAATAAGCCCAAAAACAGAGGAAGTCCATCCCCGGCAATTAGTAGCCAAGTCAATAGTCACTCTTGGTATTCAGAACCATCAATCAATCTACCTGTGTTTCCTATGCCTCCTCCCATCCTCCTCATTCACACCTATCCAATCCTCTCTAGGTGGGGGCGATGGCTCGTACCTTGATGGCTTCCTCTTAAAATGGCGTTCATCATCACTCGATTCATAATCCAAAGCTGCTGCTGCACTCTTTGTCCCGGTGTCATGATAGTAGCCATTTGCAGAAGACGATGGCACTGTCTTGTGGTGGTGGGCGTCATTATCCTTACTAACGAGCTTTGGCCTGGCCTTGGCTTTAGGCTCAGCGGAGACCTTACGCTTCTTACTTGGCTCCTCTTCTGGGAAGCTTATCCTTGAGAACACACTTGCCTTGTGTTTCTTGTCGGATGATGCTGGGACCGCATCTGAAGAAGACGGCTGCTTTGTGGATGAGGACTTGGAATGGGTACGGTGTTCACGTTGCTCCCTTTCCCGTTCATGGTGATCCTTTTCCCGTTCATGGTGCTCCCGCTCCCTCTCCCTCTCCCGTTCCCGTTCATGATGCTCCCGCTCTCGTTCCCGTTCCTGGTTATGGTCACGGTCATGATGTTCCGATTTCCTTTTCAAGGTTGGGCGGGGAGCATCTGGATCACGTCTAGATCTGTCTGGGGAAACCGTTTCAGACCTATGGCTGTGGGAGGTTCGACGATGATGGCTTTCGCGATCATGCTCTCGGTCCCGATCACGGTCAACAGAGGCCCTCTCCCGTGCTCTCTCCCTTTCACGATGACTGTCGTAGCGATCTTCGCTTGGAGACCTTCTAATTGGTGGTGGCCTCTGCATCAAAGTCAAAGCAAGACATTGTAATACCAAGCAATGCCAAACCCAAAAGTCTCATTAAGAAAGCATAAGAAAATAATTAAATCAAAGGGCATCAATATCCCTTTTTCTTCTCCTTCAACCCCTAATGTATGGTCAAATGATAGCATTGATTGACATTTTATGGACAAAGACTTGACTAGCATGTTAAGAAAAATTGTAATTGTATTGAAGCAATTGAGTATTCTAACAAAGTGTATTTCTAAAATTACTGTTATATTTAGAAAATTTAATTCACATAAAAATAAAATAAAAGAATCAAAAAGATATTTTTAGGTACTGATTACTGAAAAACAATAATACTTCATAGTTTAAGAAGAGTACTGATGATTTTATTCATTATTTAAAAAATTGAAAATCATTAGTTTAGTTTTGTAAAAATACAAGAGTAAAAGAATTATTTATTTTTGGATTTAGAACTGCAAGAATCCGCAGTTCATTTTATGAAAATCTCTTAATCTCTTAACATTAATCAGACATTTTTATTTTATATTAAATAATCCCAAAGAAATTCTCTTCCACTAAAATGGGACAAATAAAGTGAAAAATAAAATACAAATACAAAAGGAAAAAATAAAAAGAACCAGAAGGAAGAATCCACTAACGTGGGCCTGTGGAAACAACCCATATATATACAGGCGTATAGCCATTAAAAAACTAAATTAAAAGACAAAAGTTACAACCCAAGTTTGGAGAATTATATATAGCCTAATCAAATTCTCCCAGAGAAATGAAAAAAGTATATAATAAATGGAAAAAAATGTATAAATGTGATCCTTTCCCATGACTCCGCATTGACATGGACCAGGGGAATTAAGTCGCAGCATGCAGATGAGGATGAGCTCCTGCTATCAAAAGTCATAAAAAGCATGAACAAAATAACATACAGATTTTGACTTCATCATAGGTGGAGGATTGGCGCTGCTGCTAACTTCTCTGCTATAATCACGGTCTTTCGGAGGCTCCCGGCTGCAATACATATCCAAATTAGAAAAGGACAGTTAGAATCTCCAAGTGCAAGAATAGCATTATAAATCATACTCCATCCGTCCCATTAGATTTGCACCTCTTTCAAAGATGTGTAAATATTAATTGGTTATTCGTGTATCAAGTGGGGTCAAGAAATGAGTCGATGAAAAGGGTGAGTGAATATGTGGGTGAGATCAAAAGAGAGTGGTAGGTATCATTACCAAAAGAGCAAAGGTGAAAAGTGAGACAAGGGAGTAAAACTTTGCTGGTTCTAAGAGTAACGATTTTAAACAAAACCAAGAATTGAATCAGTAGAAACACTGCAAAAAGATCTTAAACTTGTTTTTTCACCTCTCAACGCGTCTCATTTCCATTTCTCGCTTTCTTCTTACTTCAGCTTTCCGAGCCTCAAATTCTTCTCTACTCATCAGTGGTGGCCTCATATTCATGCCCATTCCAAATTCAGCTGCAAGATCCCTGGATTTTTTTGCAAAACAAAAAAAAAACATTAATTTCACGTAACAAAGTAATGTTGCATACCATTATATAGCAAGAAGTAAGCATGTGCCATAAAAGACAATGCAATAAGAATGTGTATTGCACTATAACCAACAAACATCACTATCGACTTTGATGCAAAAACTATGAAGAGGCTCCGCTATCAAGCTCCTCATGACAAAGCTGGATGCCTGCACTCTGCAACTTACCTTCACAAAGGCTGTTTTCATTAAGGCCCCTGGGAGGTGTTTTGTATGAGGTGGAAATGAAAAAGAAAGGGAATGCCTAAAGAGAAATAATGGTATTCTCAAAGTACTATTATTATTAATTGTTTGGTATGAAGAGGAGTAAGTGTATGAGCATGGAGAGAGAGGAGTGATGATCTGTTGTTTCTTTGTCACTTCTCATGTCGTTGTTGTAACGAAGTAAAGATATCACTTATGGCAATGTAATTGAAACATTACCCACACAACCAAACAATGGATCTGATTCCCATTCCAACCCTTAAAAACAGCTAGCAGACACCCCTTAATTTTTAACACGAGTGTTTGACAAGTTGAAACCATTTACTCAACCGAGACATTGTGCTTTAGTCAAGTATACTGTAGCTCTTATCAGTACAAAAATGAGTAACAAGATTGCAATCGTTATTTATCCAAAAACCAACTTATAATCAGGATTCAGGATAATAGTCACATATACAAGAGAAAATAAAACAAAAAATATGATATATACCTCTGAGGAGGAGGAAACATTGGGGGCATCATAAACCCTTGCGCACCGAAAGGATCAGGACGCATAACATTACCAAAAGGATCTGGAGGCATAACATTGCCGAAAGGCATATCCATAGGTCCTAGACCATAACCCATATTATTAAATGGCATGTTACCGCCAAAAGGGCCCATGAATCCATCCATTGCAGGTTGCATGCCCGGCCAGCAAGGATTAAAGGCAGCAGGAGGGCCCATAAATCCATCCATCCCCTGCTGCATGCCCATCCATTGCATATCTGGAGCTGCACCTTTATCAGTTGCAAGCCAAGTATCAGAAAACAGTACAACAAGCACGAACAATACCTCATCACAACCTCCAACGAAATACTTCTATCTACAATGAGAACAAGGAAAAAAAAAAAAAAAAAGATGTACCATTAACGGGTAACGGCATCTTCTTCTTCTTCTTCTTTTTCTTTCCTGGAAAATACAAAAGTGAAATACTTAAAACATGATCCCATTCATCACAGAAAAATAGCAAACTAAGACAAATCTGATTAGGAGATGTACCTGCTTCACCAGGAACCATTCTTTGTTGAACCTCTTCTTCCACAGGTAAAGCACTGCCCTGAGGTGCAGGCTCCTTCACACTAGCTGACTCATGCGTAGCTTCAGACACATCTGGAACGATGTTAATTTTGACTTTCTCTGAGGTTTGAGATTGTACCTGTGGCTGTGAAGCATCACTAGGCTTTATATCTTGCACACTCCCCTTTAAATTTGAAGTTCCTTCAGTGCGTGGTGGAAGCATTTGCTCCCCTTTTGAGGCAGCAGATTGAGTAGGTGAAGGAATCCTAGGCTGAGGAAAACGCGCCGATTCCATATCTGAGAAGACACAATAATGAGACTTTTTAAATGAGGAGAGAAACAATAACCTAGCAAGAATGGAACAACTTAATAACCTTGAACTTGGAGAGCACTCCCAGCATTGTCTGCACTACTATTACCAGACTCCAATATCCGGTTAATGGTTTCTCGAAGTGTCTTATTTGGCAGAAGATCATCTGCCAGTACATCTCTTGCCCCACAAATACATATGGACTTAGAAATGATATAATCCCTTATACCTGACAAACGTCGAAGAAATAAGAAATGAACAAATCTTGAGAACTAAATGCATCAGCTGACAAAATTATCTCGACAATAGCAATAGATTTATTTATTTCAATTATACATCAAAAGTTCACCAAAGCGCATTATAGATGACAAACATCCATATCATAGTACAACATAAACCAGCTTTGTATGAGCCAAGAAAAGGCAACAGCCAATGAGATTAAAATAAAAAACAAATAAAGCCAATCATCTTCAATTTGTTTCATCTTTAAATTATATCCCTTCCAAGAAACCATGCAGAAGAGTACAGCAGATAGTATACCGCAACCATCTGGAAACCATGATGGCACTCCACTAATCAACTTAAAAACATTATGTTCAAACTAACAACAAAGTGTATTCTTAATATCATCCACAATCATCAAAACAAAGTGCCAAAAAAAGTATTGACAAACATTCAAGTCTTTAAAAAACATTTTGTAGTACACAAGCACCCTACATTTGTCACAGAAACTCTGGAAACAACACTTGCTTGTTAACACAGCATCTTTCATAACTTCCTTGCAAAGGGGGCAATGAAGCTCTGGAGGAAGATCTCCAACTGAACGAGTAGATGGCAGCCCTTCAATTTCTTTCTCAAAAGCAGCCCTGTCAGATTCAAACTACTTTCAGCTCAAGAAGCAGCCTAAAATACAAAGCGCAAAAACAAGTGCTAAAGAAAGTGAACACACTCATTTGGTTTCAACACAGCAGATGTGCCACTGGGCAAAGCATAAGAGCCATCTGGCGTAGCTACGAGCATCGACTTGGGAATACCAGTAGGAGGTTTCACTTTCTTGATGTCATAAGTAGGGTCACCATTTGTTGGGCAGTGCTGAATAAAATGACCTAAGGACAGAGTTATCCACAATCAAATTACTCTTTCAATCACGAATACAAATCAAAAAACTAAGATTAAGTTATCCACAATCAATCAGGAATGAACAAAGAAAATAATAACTAACAAGGTAAAATAAACAGGAATAAGCAAGAACTTACCAGGAACCTTGCACCTGTGACAGATATAGCCTTGTGGAGGAGTTTTGCGCTCCAAACCACCTCGACCTAATAAACACAAGCAAAATGCAATGACAATCATTTTCAGTCATTAAGATACCGATACATGCCAACATTGCAGAAGGATTGCAACATATCTGTCAAGCGGAAAACAACAACTAGAAGTGTATACAATAGAGCAAATAAAGCTTTAAGACATACCAAAACCTCGACCACCCCTTCCACCTCTGCCAAACCCTCTCCCAGGACCAAAACCATCAGTAGGTTGACTGCATAATTACAGATTACTTCACATTAGTACCAGGAACACAAAAAGATGGACTTGCAATAACATGTATGGCGCTAGTGAAAAATTTAGATAAAATGCATGTCTCACCGCTGCCAGTCGAAAGAAGAATTCTCAATAAAAGCTTTTAGTTTGCTATCCTCATCAGCTTTGCTTGAAGGAACCGAATCCTGCAATGCATTTCTTGATTGTCCAGGTATCATCTCAGGGATGGCATATAAATCATTTCCAAAATCATCATCCAATCCTGAAGCTTCAAACTGAACAAATTTAAGTGTCAATAAAGTATAAATTTTGTGACTACCATAAACTAATATGTAGAGTAGAAATATACATCTCCAAATCCTGAAGAATCAGCAACTATAAAGTTGCTTTTTTGTTGTTCATTCTCAATCTTTTCCTCCACCTTCAACCTAAAAAAGAAAAGCAGAATTTCCCACTTAACAAACAACCTTAACCACCATAAGAACTCAATTCCTTTTACAAAATCTGATAGAAATGAGAAAAAATACATAAAATACAATATGAAAGACTCCAACACAATAGTGGTGTTTCGCAAACATTTAATAGCTGAATGGAGTCACTAATTTGACCATTTGATTTTACGATTTGACCAGTTGTTATCATCAAAACAGCTGGTTTGACAGGCGGATTTTAAATTTGAACGCGCTGCCAAGAGCAGCTTGTTCAAAAATAGTTGAGTCAAACAACAAACTAACCAACTAATTTACCAAAAACTAGCATTAGATCGTCGGTTTGACCACTCGACCATTTATTTGTGTCGAAACAAGCAAAAATTGTTCAATAAGTTATTTTACCATACATCCCAATATTCTTCCCCAAAACATGGCAGCCCATGGTATCAACATAAAAGATTTAAGGGTCAAAAAAAGCAAAAGATTCGATCAATACTCGTCTGGTTGTGAAACAATAGGCATGCGAGGCCGTCCTGGTACTCGACGAATTAACACTGAAGTGTTTTTTGGAATCAACGTTGCTTCATCTATATACTCTGAAATCGCAGAACAGAGAGAACAATCCATGAAAAACTGCAAAAAGACATCAAATAATACAGCCAAGTTGCACTGCCCAATTTTGACCTGACAACACCCACATCTATTATTCAAGGGAAATCAAAAAAGTTCGATTTAGCTGAGCTACTGTTAATGAAACCCAAACCAAATTAAGCCACCTTCAATGGGAAGCTGGGCTTGTACCTTGTTGTATTTTAACCTAATTCATAGAATTTTACAAGAAAATCCCCGTATCTGCTAATTGCTTATCATCATCGAGAATATACAAATGATGTGCAAAGAGCATTTCTAAACCCTACATACCAAATAAAGAAGCACTTATTTCAACAATTAGCATTAAGAGACCATGCCCATTCTAGCATGAGAATGTGCACATATGTCCAATTTAACGCCGCATCTCATTCCCCACCCCTTCCTATGTTGGCCACCCTATCAATCTAAAGTTAATTAGCATAAATATTCTCCTTCTGTCCCAACAGATTTGTCTCATGCTATAGAAAAAGCTCACATTGGGACTTTGGGGCAATATCATTCAGACATAGGAGTATAATTTAAGCAAGTTAGCAATGTGGCCGAACTAAAATACTCAACCAAGAAACCATACTTCGCACAACAAGCCAGAGCAACTTGGCCTTAGTTCAGAGACTCCTGCTGAGATCTCAAGCAAAAAACTAGCACGAACCTCAGATTTCACACAATCTAATAAAATTAAATCAGTTTTTAACGTCACCTACCCCAAAATAACAGCATGTATATATGATTGCGGGTTCAAAATTGAGCTGATGCAATCTAAATTCAAACAAAACTTATGAACTCAGACTAAAATTCGACCAACCTTCATTAGTTTGAGCATTGGTCACAACAAGGTCAAAATCAGTACCCCTTCCCAAATGCTTTGATTCAAAAATTCTTTCTTTTAAATTGGCAACCGATATGAAATGACCATCGATTGAAATTGAGTCGTAATCTTTTGCACTTTTAAACTTATAATAAACTGCCATAATTTTCTTTCCTTCAAAAACAAATTGATCAATCGAACAAATCTTGTATCGCACAAAATCAAACAAAAACCCTAACTAGCTAAAAGGATATTCAGAGGCCGTTGAATTATTCAAATATAGGCCTCTAATTTAACTTCGAACTTAAAATTATTATAACAAAGTACAAAAGAAATTTTTTAATATCTTTTTCGCCTTCAAGCTTCCTCTCCTTGTATACTTCACTGCGGAGTGCGGAAATCTTCGAACACCGGAAATCTATTTGTATCTTGTTGAAATAATCTGCATTCTTCGAACAAAATGAATTCGTGCTTCAATTATGAGTACTCAGCAAAAAAATTTCTTCCAAAAAAGTAAGATAGTAAGGAATCAATAGGATCTGATAGATCGAAGCACGAAATCGATATATCCTTCGTGAAAAAGTGAATTAATCAGCACCGACTCTTCAATAATCCATCTTCACAGCGAGAAGCTCCGACGACGTAGAATCACCCAAAAAATATTGCAACTCTTGAGAAAGTAAAATTTGAAGTTTATTCAATTGAATGAAAAATAGATGAGAAATTTGCAGCGATTCAGCGACAATTAACGTATTTGAGAGATGAAAACCGCGATCTGATTATCCTCGTTTGAGAATTGAATGATAAGAAGCTACTTAAAAGTCCAACAGCGATAGTTCTGTAAGGAGTTATTGAGTTTAAAGGAAGAATCTAGAGAGAGAATTAGGGTTAGGGTTTACGAATTGGGAAAAGATAGGTGATGAAATATGAATCCGTAAAAAGAGTTGAGGTTGGGGGTTAAATGTAGAGAAGGTTCGGTTATGATTGGATATTGTTTGTGTTCAGGATCGGGTTTGAAATTTGAATAGTCTTATTTTGCGATATCTGGATTATCCATGGACTGATATCGGGTTTACCCTGCTCTACTCGCATGATAGGGTAGACAATAGATTATCACAAAGCACGGAGTTTTATAGAATGAATTTTTTAAAAACGTAAATTTTAAGTTACTGTGTAATTGCATATTATTATTATAAAATTATAGTAAAATATATAAAAATAATAATTATATATTCAAAATGTTTACAACAATATAATAGCTTAATAAATAATTATAGAAAAATTACCTAGAATAATTCAACGTTTTATTTATTGATTTTTTTATAATAATCCCAATTTTTAATTAATCATGAATAATCTCAATTTTAGGGTCACTTACCCAAGAATATTGTTATCCAAATAGTGACCAAATTTTGTAGGTTAATTGTTACAAAAACGAAAAATTTAAATTAAAAAATTAAAATATTAAATATTAAAAGTTAAAATAAAGAATAATTTATGCTATAATTTGGAATTATTATGTTTTATCAAAAGTTAAGATTATTGTAGGAAATCAGTGAAAAATTTGGATTATTCTAGGTAATTTTTCTAGAAAAATAATAAAAAATATTATTTCATATTAACATTATAAAATATAGTAATTTAAAAAATATAATAATAATATATTTAAATTAATGTAACAACATAAAAATTCAATAAATGATTAAATAGTAGAGCAATAAATAAACAATTAAAATATAGTTTCATATTATCATTAAGAAATTATAGTAATTTAAATAAAATGTAATAATATATATTTAAATTTTTTATAACACAATTACTCAATAAAAGATTCAATATCAGAGTAATAAAAAATAACATTGTGTATTATTATTATGAAATTTATTAATTTAGATAAAATATTATAATATATTTAAATTTTAACAATAATTCGTTATATATTGCAGTAGATATTTTTATTGCAATTACCAAGAAAGTTTCATAATATTTATTCTGATTATTTAATTTATGTTATTCTGTATTAAAGAGAAATAGTGAAATTCTATGTCTTTTATTATAAAACTATCTAATCATTTTGATTGTATGATTTCAATTACCAAAAAGTTTCATTTTATTACTGGAAACTGAATTTTTATTAGAGAAAATTATAATAAACTACCTATTCTAATAATAATAAACTATCTAAATTATTTTTATTACTGAAAAATTAACCGTTGACTATCACGTGATAGTCACGTGACCTTAAAAAATTAAAAGATAAAAAAATAAAAAAAAACAAAAAAAAAAAAATAATAATAATAATAATAATAATAATAAAAATAAAAATAAAAAAATAATAATAATAATAATAAAAATAAAAATTAAAAATAAAAAAAATAAATAATGATAATAAAAATATAAAAATAAAAAAAATAAATTTTTTTTCAAATTTTTTTTTTATAAATTATTATTATTATTATTATTATTATTATTATTATTATTATTATTATTACTATTATTATTATATTTGTTTTTATTTTTATTTTTATTTTTATTATTATTATTATTATTATTATTATTATTATTATTATTATTATTATTATTATTAATTTTTTTTATTATTTTTATTTTTATTTTTTCAAATTTTATTTTTATTTTTATTTTTATTATTATTATTATTATATTATTATTATTTTTTTTTTATTTTTTTTTTTATTTTTACTTTTTATTTTTATTATTATTTATTTTTATTATTTTTTTTTTATTATTATTATTTTTATTATTATTATTTTTTATTATTTTTTTATTTTTAAATTTTTTAAGGTCACGTGACTATCACGTGATAGTCAACGGTTAATTTTAACGGTCAAATGCTAAAAACCGTTATAAGGTAGTCTTTTGCAAAGAAATGTATTATATAAGGTAGTTTTTTGCAAAAACTTTTAGATAAGGTAGTTTTTTTGCGAAGAGGGGTATAGAATAGGTAATTTATTATAATTTTCTCTTTTTATTATAGAAATAATCTAATCATTCTTATTGTATAATTGCAATTACTAAGAAATTTTCATATTATATTTAAATTTCATATTAAAATATAGTTTCAAATTATCATTAAGAAATTATGGTAAATTAAATAAAATGTGATAATATATTTAAATTTGTTATAACATAATTACTCAATAAAAGATTCAATAACAGAGTAATAAAAAATAAATAAAAAATAACATTGTGTATTATTATTATTATGAAACTTATTAATTTAAATAAATTATTATAATATATTTAAATTTTAACAATAATTCGTTATGGACAAAAAATATATATTCCAGTTTTCATTGCAATTACCAAGAAAGTTTCATATTATTACTGAAAATATTTATTCTGATTATTTAATTTATGTTATTATTATTAAAGAGAAATAGTGAAATTCTATGTCTTTCATTATAGAACTATCTGATCATTTTGATTGTATGATTTCAATTACTAACTATTCCGATTGAAATATTTATTTTAGGAGTATTTTGTATTAAACGAAAATAGTGAAATTCTAATGCTTTTTATTATAGAAACAATCTAATATTTCTGATTGTATAATGTATGCCGTAAATATTTTCTCATTGTATAATACATGTTGTAATTATTTTATGGTTTTATTATAAAAAGTAGAAAAAATGCAAGCAATCTTGCAAAAACTTATATTAATTTCAAATTACACTATAGACGACTATAAAACTGCCATGTCAGCTTTGATTAACTAGTAATTTTGCTGTATTTAGCAAATGGCTGTTAGACCGTCATTTGTCATTTAGCAGCAAAATTATAATATTGTATGATTCGTGTGAGAGATGGAGACCATCTCTCATTGGGTCGACCCATTATATATTTTTTAAAATATTATAATTAGACATTAAGAATAATGTAAGTAGACATTTAAGATATTGAAAGTAGATATTAAGAATACGGTAAATAAGCATTAAGGATAATGTAAGTAGGCATTAAGAATACGGTAAGTAGGTATTAATTTTTACTAGGTTGGGCTTGAGATACGTCTCTCAAGAGAGTAGCGAGAGACTAGCTGATAGATTATAGACGCAAATTTTTAATGAGATGGTATAACGTGAAATTATTTTTATTAGGTTGGTTTAATGTACACATATAGTCATAAAGTGTTATTTTTATATTAAAATAACTAATTATAACTTAAAGTAATTGTTTATAATTTTAAAGTGATCGCTTATAATCTTAAATTGATTAAAAAATGATTTGAATGTATAGACCACTTTCGTGATGAAACAATCTCATATAAAACTTGCTGACAGCTACTAATAATGAACAAAAGAGAGCTGATTCTCTAATTGTGTTTGACCAACTCTCATTTGTTCGTTGTTAGTAACAACAAACTAGAATTTAGCGAACTCTAATCCTACGTTTGTTGTTAATAACAACGAATAAACTCATACCTCAAATAAGTTTGTGGGAAATAGAGGTGTTTTAAACAGACCTGATGACTCGATGCTTACCCGACCTTGTAGCCAAATTTGACTCGACTTCAAAATGAATTTTAAAATATGTAAAAACCAATATGAACACAAGACACAATTTTAAATTGAACCGAAACACTTAACACGAAATCACCCGACGACTTGAACAACAGAACAAACACCTTTGATAGGGACTAGGGAGGCTTAGTTTTACTTTTATTTTTCTAAAAAATACTTATAATGTTCGAAAGTTAGGCACGTTGGTCATGTCTATTGTCTACGTATTGTTGATAAGTCTGGCCCATGGGCCATGCTCATTTAAAAGTAGCATTAATAACTTGGTAAAAAGGAAGCTACCTTCCCAAACAGGACAAAAAAACTGAAGATTTTCATATGAATGCTAATACAAAGCACATGCAAAAAGTCTAAAGATAAAAAAAAAAAAATCAGACAAGATAAAAACTTGTTAAGACAATCAATCATTCAATTCAATGTGAATTGAAATGGGAGATAATGGGTTATTATTGGTAGTCTCTGATTTCTTGCTTTCATTTATGTGGGTATTTTCTACTGTTTTTGTCAAATATTTTGTGTTCCATATTCTGGGTTTTCATCATGATTTTACAGGAGAAATTTTTAAACTTTGTTTCTCTTTTATTAATATTTTTTTCTTTGCATTATTGGGTAATTATTCAAGAGGCGCTACTTATAATCCATTGAATTTATTTGCTGATGCAATTTCTGGGGATTTTAAACGGTTTTTGTTCATTGTTGGTGCACGAATTCCTGCTCAGGTATGCATATTTTTTCCATGTTTTATCTCTTAATTCATTGATTTTATGTTCTATCAAGAATTTTTATTTTTTTTTTTAAATTTGTGAAAATTTTGATCTCCCTATGCTCTTAATACATTTAGCGAGAAAAAGTGTAGAATTATAGATAGGTTGGGTTATGGCCAAATATATATGTGAAAAATTTGTTGTTGCGGACTAAAATGGAAAATAAGATAAATTTTACAAAACAGAGGGAGTATTTGTTGAATTTGGGAAAATTTTTATGCTTTTAGTTTGGTATTTCTAATTGAATTGAGTGTGTTGGGTATTATGTGATGTAAGTGGTTGTCATTACTCATTTGAGATTGTTTTTGGGTTTTAAATAATGTACTAATTTCTTCCTATTGTTTACTTATTTATATATTGTTTATTCTTTTATCATTTTTACTATGTCTTGAATTGAAATTTGTGCTTAAAAGATCCTTTTTTGAAATAAAAAATTGATATGTCAAGTGTTTTTGGTAATCGTTTTACAATTGAACATGATGTCCCATTTGTGCTTGAATCATGAAAAATTGAACATGATAAAGTATATAAAATATCTAGGAACTTCTAACCAGTTTAAGTTTGTTTTTAGTTGAGTTGGTTCTTTGATATGGAATCAGAAACTAATGCATTGGAATCGAGAGATTCAAGTTTAGTTGCTTTAGCTAGGTCGGGTTTCTAGTGGCTAATTTAGATGCAACCTAAAAGTTTCTCACATCGTTGGCTCATTTGATCAAGATTTTAAGACAAGGAATTCGATCATATGCCTTCGTTACATATTATTAGGGTTAGATTCGAACATGTGACAATTTTTGTCACATACATTTCCTATTTGAATTAGTGGCCTTTTTTAGTAAAGAAAGTATGCTTTCCTCTTATTTTGTCATGGTTTAGGTTCTTGGAGCTATATATGGAGTTAAGTTCCTAACTCACACCTTCCCTCAAATTAGTCGAGGGCCAAAGCTAAACGTCGACATCCATCAAGGCGCATTGACGGAAGGAATCCTAACCTTCATGATTGTTTTCATATCTTTGTCGTTGTCGAGAACCATTCCTGGAAGTTCGGTGAGGAAGACATGGATTTTTAGCCTTTCCAAACTCATACTTAACATTCTTGGTTCTGACTTAACTGGCGGATGCATGAACCCTGCTTCGGTATGTCTCTATACAATAATACGACCTCTTGTATGTTATCCGAATTCTTGTTTGATGGTGACTTTCAATACTTGTGTTGGTTTAGGTGATGGGATGGGCGTTTGCTCCTGGTGATTCAATAACCAAGGAGCATATACTTGTCTATTGGCTTGCTCCGGTAGAGGCAACCTTATTAGCTGTATGGATTTTCACGGTGTTGATTCCAAACTCAAAAGAGAAGTCGGACAAAAAGACAAAACCAGATTAGTGTCGAAAAAAAACTCTTTTTCCTTCGTTAGTTGTCTTCGATTTTGCATAGTAATGAAGTTGTTGTGTAATTTTGCAAGAAAAGTCATGCCAACCTTTAATAGTATGCTTATTTTCTTTCAAACAAGTAGTTTTCTTAAATTTCATTCATCCAAGCCGTTTGGAATTGGGGTCGAACACGTATCATATGGTAATGGACGTCTATGAAGTAAAACACAAGGGATATATGTTCATTACCATGCAAATGACATGAGTCGTTTCTTGAATGTTTAGGCTATAACTCATTATCGTTACTATATTTAGTACAAGCTATCAATACTTGTCATAGTTTTGGAGCATTTATAGGCTTTAGTACACAAGATATATCTAATATACAAGCTAAGGCTCAAACTCAGCTAAATCAACTGAGCCTGATTCAGTAGATGGCATCAGATATGCAACCAAGATCTCTGAAACCGGTTCAGCTACCAAGGCCATCCTTTTCAAGTTCTTCACGAAGCCACATTCATCACTCTATGTGTCTGTTCTCATCTTGGCACCAATTCTCGAAGTACTTAAAGATCGGGTAACACTTATACTCGGGTAACACTGATACTCGGGTTCTCCCTAAGGTGCCTATAAATGGCAACGTACCTTCAGTAACCGATCTTTTCTGATAGGGAAGTCCGAAGTCGGGTAAAAGATGAACTTTGGCTTGAAGAATGTGTATATCCTAGCTTTATTTAGGAAACCCAAGTGAAGGCCAGATTGAAATCTGACAACCCTTTGTTTAAAAACCTGCATACAGTAATCAGCTGTCAGAACAAATTGTGTATATTTTAGTCTATTCTCATAATATTTTATTACCTTAGTTATCTTGTAATATTAGGGTAATATTCTTTTTCCTAGAATAGCTGTTTTCTTAGTTAAATCATAATCAGTTGTATAAATTAGGGCTATATTATTCATTTAAAGTAATACAAAACACGGTATTCAGTCTAAACCTTTCTTATTTTCCGCTTAATCTTTTCTTAATCTTTTTTGGTCATCATCATTTACCTTAACAATCTTACCTGCAATTCACAACGGCTGAAACTGATTCAAAACAACAACTTGTAACCATGGAACAGATGGAATGTTCAAACTGTTTCAACAGATGCATAAACCAAACACAACCCTTGAAACCTCATCACCAGACTTAAAATTAGCCAAAAAATTAAATTATCAGAATTCAACCACTTGGTGTAAATTGATGCAAATTGCTTTAGAGGGCATGGGACGTCTCAGCCACATCACAGACGCCCCTCTAAGCACCTCTGACCCCACATACCAAACCTGGAAACAAAGGGACTCCATAATCCTATCATGGATCATATCAAATATTGACACAGAACTCATCAATCAGTTTTTAGACCATACTGTTGCACGAGATTTATGGAGAGGAATCAAAGTCTTATTGTGTAGTGGTAGGGATGAACTCCAGATCTTTGATCTGAGTTCTAAAGCTAGCGCCCTCAAACAGAATCAAGAACCCATAGAAATTTTTTTATGGGAAACTGACCACAATCTGAAAGGAAATGAATCGACGAATGCCGAACCCAATGATACATGCAAAAGATATAACTATCTTCAACACTTTCATCCAAAAATAACGTTTATTCTAGTTCTTGGCCGTAATTAACGACACTTTTGATAAGGAAAAAGGGATTCATTAAATCAAGACCCACTTCTCACGATAGAAATGGCGTATACCACTATTCGCCGTGAAATCTCGAGGCGTGGCATTATGACCCACGCTTCATCACCGGGAAAGGTTCCCTCAGAAATTGGGAGTGGGTTGGCCGTCAAACACCGTTCGGATTTTTCGTCATCCCGGCGTGATAGGGAAGACAAGACTCACCTCAAGTGTAGTCACTGTGGAGGGACCCGTCACACTAAGGAAGGCTATTTTAAACCGATCGGCTTCCCGGAGTGGTGGGAGAGGCACCGGCAACGGAAAGCTGCAACTAAGGCTCGGTCAAACAGAATCGCGGCAAGGTTAACATGGTCACTGGCGTCCTTAACTCTGAAAGCATACTCATGACTGGACCAACCCACAAATCAGAAGAAAGAGAAGATCACCATGTCAACGGCACAGGTGAACCAAAGAAAGAGAAAGGACCAAAAGAGAGAGAAAGGGGTGAGTGGGAAAAGGAACACTTTCCTTAATTACCTTTTTATAACCCTCAAAACCCACCAAACCCTAACACCAACAACCCACCCGGTTTTATACGGCCCAACGAACCCAATTCCCATTTAAATAAACCCCCACACGTGACCCACAATTTTGGTCTCTTGTGTAAATCCATTTCTTCCCAGTGGATATTTAATTGCGGAGCCACAGACACTATGACATTTGACCCTCGTGATCTTTTATCTACCAACCCAAAAACTCGTATTTATATTCAAACAGCTAATGGGGAGTGTGTGGATGTTGATCAATCTGGGCCTGTTACTATCTCTTCTTCTCTAAAATTAAAAATCTTAATCCCTAGCTTGTCTCATAAACTGCTATCTATTAGTTAATTGACTCGGAAGCTTAATTGTATTATGCTTATGTCTTCTTTTGGTTGTGTTGTGCAGGTTGCTCAGACAGGGAGGATTATTGGGCGTGGTACTGAATGAGGAGGTTTGTATTATATGGATAAGGCGATTCAAAAGGGTCACACTTTGCTTGCTCGTGGGTCCCCCGATCATCAGTTATGGACTTGGCATCGACGTCTAGGACATCCGTCATTGGGGTATTTGAAATGTTTTTTTCCGTCATTAAATAATTGTAATGTAGCTCTGGACTGTGAAGCTTGTGTTCTTGCGAAAAGTCACAAACACTCTTATTTTCCTAGTCAGACTCATAGCAGTAAACCTTTTGTTTGATACATTCTGATGTTTGGGGCCCAGCTCCTGAATTTAATAAACAGGGCTATTCATATTTTGTTCTGTTTATTGATGATTGTACTAGAATGAGGTGGGTGTATTTCTTAAAATAAAAATCTGAAGTTTTTGATGCTTTTGTTAAGTTTTATAATATGATTGTTACTCAGTTTCAAACTAAGCCTCAAATTCTTCGATCTGACTATGGGGGGAATACATAAATCTACAAATGAAAAACTTTTTTACTACCCATGGTCTTATTCACCAAACTTCTTGTCCACATACACCACAACAAAACGAAATCGCTGAACGGAAAAACCGAACACTACTTGAAATCAGCCGAGCCCTTATGTTTGAAGCCCATGTTCCATCATACTGCTGGCCAGAAGCAGTTGCATCTGCCACATACCTCACCAACCGACTACCCACAAAATCACTCAAATTCAAAACTCCTCTTGAAATCCTTCATAACCATACTACCATCCTATCGTTTCACTCCTTACCTCCCCGGGTCTTTGGTTGTGTAGTCTATGTTCATCTACCTAAACCTACTAGAAACAAACTTGAACCCCATGCTGTCAAGTGTGTATTTGTGGGCTATGGTGTCAATCAAAAGGGTTATCGCTGCTTTGATCATATTTAGAATAAACTCTACACCACTATGGATTGTGATTTTTTCGAGAACTCCTATTTTTACCCCCAGCTTCGTCCTCAGGGGGAGATTATATGTGATGACTTGATCTGGCTTATACATCCTATAACTATTGATCTGGACCCCAAAGAGCAAGTAGGTTATCCCACCGACATTGCCACTGAAGACATAGTGCTCCCTTCTCCTCAGGCTTCCCCTACTTTGTCTGATGCATCTAGTGAACAAGAAGTGATCTCTGATCCTCAGGAGGTATTAACTGAACCTGAATCCTTAAATAATGCTTGTACTAATGTATCCAGTGTTGTTGAGTTACCATGCAGATATGAGCTACCTCTCAAAAGCACGAGGGGCATTCCCCCAAGGAGGTATGATCCAGATTTTGAGGAACAAAGGTCTTGATACCCTATCAACCGGGATGAGACGGGTAATCTGGCACAGACAACAGTTGCCTTCACAGCCTCTTTATACTCAAGCTCATTCCTCGCAATACAGAAGAAGCCCTCCAAAATCCGAATTGGCGAGAAGCAATGAAAGATGAGATCTTGGCTCTTAAGAAGAATAGTACATGGGTTAAATGTATGCTACCCAAAGGGAAGAAAACTATGGGTTGCAAATAGGTGTTCACAATAAAGTATCATGCTGATGGAACCATAGAAAGATACAAAGCTCGCCTGGTCGCAAAGGGATATACTCAGACATATGGGATCGACTACTCAGAGACATTCTCACCTGTTGCTAAGATCGACACCACCAGAGTCCTCTTCTCGATAGTTGCTAATAAAGACTGGCCATTGTACCAGTTTGGTGTTAAAAATGTCTTTCTCCATGGTGAGATTGAAGAGGATGTATATGCATGCTCCTCCCGGGTTTTCAGATGAATTTGCACCAGAAAAAGGATGTAGACTGAAAAGGGCTCTGTTTGGCCTGAAACAATCACTAAGAGCCTGGTTTGGCAGATTCACCACAGCCATGAAAAAGTTTGGGTATGAGCAAAGCAATTTTGATCACACACTGTTCTTGAAGAAAGGAAACAATCAGATCACGTGCTTAAACATTTATGTCGATGATATGGGCATAACTGGGAATAATGAAGAAGAAATCAGTGACCTCAAGAAGAAATTGTTCATGGAGTTTGAAATGAAGGATCTGGGGAACCTAAAATACTTTCTTGGGATTGAGGTGTTCTGATTGAGAAAGAGGATTTTAATCAATCAAAAGAAATACATTTTGGATCTTCAAGCTGAAATTGGAATGCTTGACTGTAAACAAGCCTAAACACCAATCGTGACAAATCATAGACTTCAAACAATACAAAGAGAAGTACCAGAAATTAGTGGGGAAACTCATCTACTTATCTCATACCAGACCTGATATCTCATATGCAGTTGGAGTTGTGAGTCGATTCATGCATCTACCTCAGATACCACACATGGAGGTTGTCATAAGAATTCTGAGATACCTGTAGGGTACAAGTGATAGAGGGGTCTTTTTTGGGAAGAATGGTCACCTAGACCTCATAGCTTATACAGATGCTGACTGGGCAGGTGATTGAGAAAGTAAGAAATCAACTTCCGGATATTTCACTCTCGTAGGAGGAAACTTGGTTACTTAGAGAAGCAAGAAGCAGAACGTAGTGACACTATCAAGTGCTGAGGCAGAATTCAGAGGTGTAGCCAAAGGGATAACGGAGATATTATGGCTGAAGAAACTCTTATGTGAACTAAACTTCCCACCAACAGAAACATGCAAATTATTCTGTGACAACCAGGCAGCTATCAATATCTCAGAGAACCCGGTTCAACATGATCGAACAAAACATGTAGATATTGACAGACACTTCATAAAGGAGAAACTCGAGAAGAAAATCATAAGCAGTCCACACGTGAAGTCTGAGGATCAACTAGCTGATATTCTCACCAAAGCTGTTACAACCGAAATCTTTGAGAGTACTTTATTTAAGTTAGGCATTGAGAACCCTATGACGCAACTTGAGGTGGAGTGTCCGAATATATATGTATATTTTAATTTATTCTCACAATATGTTATTACCTTAGTTATCTTGTAATATTAGGGTAATATTCTTTCAACCATTGAAATTTATCTAACATTTGGTACTTCATGACATGATCAAAGTTTTAACTGATAAGAGTATATAACGTATCTTAGAACTACAACCATCAGCTTGATAGATTATATGGCATATATCGTGATTACAATAATTGGCTTAGCTTTTGGTTGTAGCCTCGTAACCTCGGGATATGTTATATACTCTATCAGTAACTATGCATTATCGAAGTTTAGATAAAAGGGGGGCTAAAACGTGCCCAGCATGTCTGGCTTCATCTTTAAACATATGGGAGAAAATCTCTGCAACAACTGTATTTGTTTTCTGCTCATAAAAAGAACAGTAGCTATCAAAATGACATATACTACTGTAATTATTATGTATCACAGCTAAAAGCCTAAAATCAGTCACTAACGCACTATGTATGCTATGGAAATGGTAATTCTACTATAGTATAGATTTTTATACACAGTAAGTGAAGCATACAAGGGTCTATAGCTCAATGATAGAGCATATGACTACAAATTAAGAGGTCATTGGTTCGAACCTGATTGCTCGCTATAATATTCCTTATACCTGGGGCTAAATAATTCTTTAAAAAGAGAAATAAATGAGATTTGAATCCATAACCTTCCATTGACTTTTACGCAAATTCTTAAATGGGACGATTCTAATTTTTTCAAAAGAGAAATAAATGAGATTTGAATCCATAACCTTCCATTAACTTTTACACAAATTCTTAAATAGGAAGATCTCATGATGAAACTATTTTTATTGAGTTGACACATATATTACCAAACTAAGTTGAAAAACAACCCAAAATAATTTACTTTACATCAATTTAATTTGCAACTGGAAGCTAGAAAACCACCCAAACACACAAAATTCACATTAATAAAGAAGAAAATAACCAACTTTAATATCTTCAATAAATTCAAAGTAAATTAATCAACATATATTCAATATACTTACAGTTAACCCACTTCAATAAATTCAAATTAATTACAATTTGAAGCTAGAGAACCACCAAAATACACATAATTAACATTAATAATGCATGAAATCACCAAACATTCAATAAACAAAAAAAATAGAATAATTAACTATCTTCAATTTACTAAGTTCCAATTTTGATAAAAAGTATACTATGTTGTGGCTTTTCATTATCACCCACTATCAAACATGATCATAAATCTTATCGATTGATTTTCCAGCTAAAATTACTTATGTTTTTTTTTTTTTTAATTATCATTTCAACCATTTAACTAAAACTTCACTAAATCAAAACAGAAAATGGGTTATTTTATTTTATTAATAATAAAAAATAAATACCTTAAGACTTCTTCCATGCTTTTTTAAGCAAAAACCCAGAAAATCAGCAGTACAAGACCTTCTTAGAAACTCCACAAAAATCTGTCTTAAAGGCCCATCAATTTTATCAGCAGCTTGTTTAAATTCACTATTTCTTACAAAATTAATCTCTGTATTAAAAAAGTTGCTCCATTTCATCAAAATTAGTAGTGTAAAAACCTTGGTGTCAAAAAGGTTTCTTGTATTTCTTTTTTGATGAAAATTTTTGTGGGTATTGGTGTGGTTGTTGACATGTATACTCTGAAGAATTTGGTTGTGGGTCGGGTAAACGGGTTTGGGTTCGGGTTTGGAATGAATTTGGAAATGGGTTAGGACTTAGGAGTGCCATTTTTTGATGGTGAAAGGGAAGAGATTAGCAATAGTACTAGTTTTATACGCCTAATTTGGCTTTGACATAGTTGTGGTTCTTCTAAACAAAAATTCTTAATCAATCATCGTAATTTGTAGATTATTGCAAAAAGAAAAAAAGAATAATGTAATTTAATAAAATTTAAAAAAAATAAATTAAAATAATAAAATTCACATCCTATTAAATTCTATCATATAAAGGTGATTTATTAACCTCATAAATAACCGTTATTTATTAGGACCTTCTCTCTTCTAAAAGGTTTTGAGTTCATGCCAAGATATTTGAGGTTGATAATTTATGGTTTTTTTTCTTATTTGATTATATTTGTATGAGGTGTTTTAGTAATTGTCGATTGACTATTGGCTAATAGCTAGTAGTATCGATAATTTGTTAGCTGTTAAGTTGTTTAAGTCAACTGCTATTTACTCGTTTAGTAGAAATTTATTATTGAAAGTTTAATGAAAAAAATAGATTAAAAACTCATAAACCATTAATAAACTAATCATATCATCATTTTGACTTCAAAGCTTCAAGAAGCCTAAAAAAGCCATTGTGACTTGTTTTGTGATAAATAATACAACCTTTGTTTTTTACTAATAGCTACATTTTATCTTTTATGTGAAAATTTTTTTGAGTGAATTATAACTATTAATAAAACCAAAGTAGTATTTTGTTATTGATATATATTGAAAATAATCTTTATATTGACTCCTTGAATAGACTACATTGAAATTTAGAAGCTTGAGTGAGAATCAGTTATATAGATAATAAAATATTGGTGTATTGTAATTGTAATATCAATCCATACTTGAAGAGTTGTGAATCACCCAACACCTTAGAACAAAGAAATCTCAATCTGAGACAATAATACAATACTTGATTTTCAACTCTAACTGCAGAATTGCTTTGTCAACAATTTAAACAAGTTATGACTAATATAAGAATAATCAAACAAACAATATTAATAAACTATTCAAAAAATAAAATTCCATTAATCCAATTATGAGGATAAAAGTTAGTTGGCAATGATATACAGTTGCAAGATGGTAAGAATATAAAAGAACAGTAAATAGTTGAAGGAACTCTATAAGATCATCATGTATATTTTCCAATTGTCGTCTCTTCAAACCCTACAAAACTATATCCCCGGAAAAGAAGATTCAGTAGCTCAAAAGAAGTTACATTTGCAATTTCAAGTACAAAAAATGTTCGATGTATGAGATTTCCCGGGAACTCATTCTGCTCCACCATAGCACCAACAAGTTTAGATGGTTTTTTTGTGCATTATTATGCTGGAATCAGATCAATTACGTCCAGATTGTGATGAATACTTAGCTGATGTTCGTGTCGTTTGTGACACTATAGAGAGCGGCGTTCATCATGCCTGTAATGTGGAAAATCATGGGTTGGTACACTAGAAAAAGCGGAACAAGATCAGTAATAAAGCAAAACCGGGATGCATCTAACATGTCCTTGAGGTTTCAGCGCTTCGAGCAATGAGAAATAATGAGAAAGAGTCTATACTCTATTTGCCTTACTACGTTCATTCTCTATGGAGCCAAAAATTATAGTAGTTCTTTGGTTTTGGATTATAATGATCGATATTAAATGATTAATATTAAAGGTCAAATGGAAACAACCTCTATGTTACTACTAGCAGGAAGTAAGGTTATATTTTAGGGTAAAAACAAGCGACATCGCATCACATCGACCGCATTGTAAAGATTTTCTTTTTAAAAAAAACAAATTTTTTCGCAGTTATAAAGATGTAAATAAACCGCAATTTGGGCTGCATCAAAATTAATATCTCATGCTTTTGATAAATATTTTGCAGTACGATAACCGTATCACTCCCATTATAGCATCACAACTCGGTTACTGTAATCGCGACCTTTATGGGTTGCATACATCTAACCCTCCAAAACCTAGCCTAAGTGGGACCACTTCGTGGAAGTGGGGTAAGGACATACTGTCTATTTGCCTAATTGTGTGGTAGCTAATTGGGTGTCAAGCCCTAGATGCCCTTGTGCTCATTAAACTATAGCTAAACTTAAGAGAGTAGCTAAGTGTTGCCTGTTGGCCAATTATCAGGACTCAGGGATCTAAGGCTGCAAGAAACAAAAGTACAAACCATGCAGTACGTACAATATACAATGTACAAACTTGGAGAAAATCAAGGTAAGTTATGCACCTGGGTTCTTGTGTGCTCCGCTCCACGGCACCAGAAGAACTACTTCTTTGATAAAGTTTTTCACCATTAAACTCATCTTCAGCAAGTGAATTATGCAAAATTTGTCGAGGTTCTTCATCATCCAAAAATGGGTCGGCAATCATACCACCATCTTTACTTTTCAAGTTTTCCTCTATATAATCATAGCTTAAGTTCCGCAAAATCTTAGGTAATGCAGACTCATCATCATCGTCATCACGATTCTTATCACCTATTTCAAAGTCGATTTTCTCCTTAGAGCTGATATCCACATTTAAAGATGGGTAGTACTGTTCATCTGGTGCCTGCTCCTCTTCAAGAACAGTTGCTCGAAAATCATTCAAAGAAGGGGGCAATGGAGAGAAAAAGATTTCTCTAAAGTTCTGGAGTATCCCTTTATTATACGGGTTCTCCTTTTTATCATACCGGTAGCGAAAATTTTCGTAAGTCGTCTGCAAAGGTTTAAAAGGTATTAAAGTTGATCCAAGAATTCTATCAGATGACATTTTAGTTTCACATTGATGAACACATAAAATGATCCAGCATTAATTCTGTAATTAAGCATAATCCTGGTTTTATTAGCCGGATAAATGGATAATTTCAGACATGACACCATCTCAAAGCATGAATTAAATTTAATAAACTCACAAGTGACAATTACCTGGTTTGTACTGATAAGGTACAAATGGAAAAAAGTTAAGCCTCCGACGAACCAAAAGGCTATGAAACAGTAAACGATCAAGATAACAGAGAGAACATCCCGTGACATAGCCTTCAAAATACCCTTCTGTTGCACTAGGCTAATCCAAGAAAATATTTGGACATATAGACACAAGATAGTTGCAGTCGATATGAACATGTAGAAGAACCGATAGTTTCGCTGCATATACAACAAAGACGACTATTTACTCAAAGAATATAATGCATCACCACAAGAACTAGTATGTATGGTGACTAGAGGTGTTCAATGGGCCAGGTTGGATAAGGGCCCTTTAAACTTAATATGGGCTTTCCAGCTCGTTTCTATTACTAAAAATTATTTTTATCAATTTATAACAATTAAATTATTATTCTTTAATTTCAACAACTAACTCATGAATGTACTTTCACTAGGAAAAAAACATAAACAATTCAAAAAGCCTCAAAATAAACATGAGTAATGTTCACATGGACCAAAACTTTAAAAGACCTAAGGCAATAGGCCATCATTTTTTAATTTTAAACGTCTCAGCATATAAATAGTTAATCGGCCAACCAATTTAATAAGTTCCTTGCACCAATTTAATAAACTTTTTAGTAGCTTGAAAATTTCCCATATAATGAAATATTACTTACAAGTCCAATGCACTGACCGACCCAGGGACAATGATGGTCAAACCGCTGTACACAGTTGTTGCAAATGGAGCAATGGGAAGCACGAGGAGGACGATAAAGCAAGCATGTATCGCAAAATTTCACCTTAACAGTGTAACCATTCATAGAAATATTTTTCACTCGAGGTATCTTGTAATGTGGGTGCCTTCCATGAACCCACTCCATCGAAGGGTTTGTTATATCAGTTCCATCATCTGGTTCCGGGGCCTTTGAATTTCTAGGGACTATTCCAGGATCTTGTCCAGAAGTCATGTACAGAAACATTAAATCCTGCACGAAGAGTATTGAAGATCAGATGTGCATTTATTGAAGATTACCTAAGTTTTACTTGCAAAATTCATTATCTTTCAAATTCCCTCTCCGTATTGAGATGAGGAGCCAAGGAGTTGGGCAAAAGAGAATTGACAAATTGATGTTTTTAACACTTGCCATATGTGTGTGTGCGCGTGCGTGCGTGTGTGCATTTTTGTGTTTTTGAGGCTTTGGTAGGAGAAAAACGAAGTAATAGACATCCATTATTAGTTATGGTTAATATTCAACAGTCCAATTGGGATGATGGCTTTTTGTATAGGTTCAGGCAATCGTGATGATTTTGCAGTACAAGTTTCCATTACATATCCGTCCTAAATGTACGCATTATTGCTAACAGTGAAACATAATTCGCTAGTAAGTGCGCCTTATGGATTCGCGATTCGCTCAAAATGGTTAATAGCCTAAAACTGACCATAATTCACTTTTTTCGATTTACGATTCGCAAGGCAATTAGCGAATTATGTGACTGATTGCTACCTAATTTGCTAATCCCCGAAACTAAATTAAGAAAATCAAAATGATGGCTGGTTTTGATTTTCCCCCACTTTGGACGAAATTTGAACCCCAAAGGAAAAGTAGACAACAAATTATGTTACACTAATCCAGAGCGATGCATCTTCAACCTTGAGTACGAAATTTTGTTACTTATAAATATTTGTTAGTAGTTGCCATTTACCACTCGTACGTCATAACCTTAGACATTCACTCAGGAAATTCCATGTCTAACCACACGGAAAATCATTTTACTTATGTCAAAACATAAGTAACATGATGAAAGCAGGCTATCCACAACAAATGAAGTTCAACGAAGTTTATGCAAAGGACGAAGCAATCTCCGGTCCTCCATGATTATCCCTCCACCCGTAATTATCTCTCAGCAGATAAATATAAGTTCTTGATATTCTTCGCATATACTCAAAAGCAGTATGATAAGTAGAGGGTGTATTAGCAGGCACAACATCCAAATAAAACTTACCAAGATGGTTAGTAAAAGTCCAACGGCTGCGACAGGATACCATTTACTATGGTTTTTCGCCTTCACAAATATCTTTATACAAAATGTCAATGCTGGTCCGGCAATTAAAAGGGTCGAAAAAAACAATGATCCCGCATCAGGTCCAAATATAAATCTTCCTCCACAAAGAAATTTCTACAAACAGTAAAAGAAAAACCTTCAGCACACCTGTTTCCTTGTCCACATAATAGAATTTTAGCCATTTAAGACCGAGTCATTATTCATATCCCACAAATAATATCATCTTCATCAAATAGCAGAAACCGCTCTAGCCTCCAGATAATTAAATAGAAGTAACATTAATCAAGAACCACTTAATTTTTTTTAAGTAAATTCCTTTTAAAATCATAATAACCCACACAAAATATATAATTCGAAAAATCTATGACCGATCAAAGTGATACTAAGAAATACGCATGATTTCCCAGTATGAACACCTCTTTAAGTGAGTTTGAGAGGTATGTATGCGACCGGCAGCTCTACCCCGAACCCTGAAAAATTTTGCAAGTCAATTGCGTTTCCATTCTTTCATCTGACTTTCTATTACCCAGGAATGACATTATTAACCTCTAATTATTCTCATTTTAGCAATTTAGCTTCCGCTTTGACCATGATCCCATCATGTTCCATTTTTTTACTTCAGAAACCCTAAATTCAAGCATTGAACTCCTAAATAGACTACAACATTCAATTAAAGATCAAAATTCCCCATTTTCACAAATGTGCTTTTAAGCAATGCAATATGTTTCGCTGTTATCACTAACAAAGGTAGATTGCGTATCGACATTCAAACCCCTAGGTGGAAGCCACTTTATGACATTGGGTAGTGGAAAAAAAATGTTTGCTGCAATTTCTATTGGCATCCATACACATATTTTCCCAGAAAACACCCTATTAAATTTCGATTATCCCTCAACAACAAACAAAAGAGACCTAAACCCTAAAGTGAACGTTGATCATAATTGATAATATGTAAACAATTTTAAAAAAACCGACAGTATATTGATCATCATTCCCCCAAAAGTATCAAGGGGTTTAACAGTATTAACCTAACCCATAATTACATCAATAATCAAACAGAACCCAATAATACCATCATCATCAAAATTCAAATCATTCAACTAAACATAATCAATTGAACAAATAATTGCAAAATTATACAATCTCATTACATTCACACAAGACCAGAAAAACCCAATATAATCAACCAAAAAACAGTACTAATCATATCGATTTCAGATCAAAAACACAGTATAAGAACCAGTTAGGAAGAAACGAAGATAGAAACTTTACATTATTTCCCTTCCAGACTTCAAAAAGTTTCTTGGGTTTGGTTGCTTCCATCAATTGAACAATTCAAAATTTTCTACCTTTTCTCACATCTACAACAATTTATCATATTCTCCAATCATATACATTCAATCCACAAAAATGGAAAGAAAATCAAAAAAATTCCCCCAAAAATTGAAGGTATTGAATATAACTAAGACTTTGCTAAGCAAATCTTTTTTAAAAGAAAAGATTAGGATTTTTGAAGTTGATGAAATTTTCTTCCGAGTATTCTCTCTCTTCGTACATATGAAACAGCAAAATTCTTTCTCTTTTCAGAATGTGTTAGAAATTATGAAAATATTTTTTCCTTTTCCTGACTTTTATTTTATTTTATTCATTTATATTATATATTTATGTATTTTTTTTTTATTTCTTTGTGAAATTGGCATAGTTTCAGGCACGTAGCCGTAGTCCACGCTGGAAAAGAGAGGATGTTTTAATTTTCTTGCGGTTTTTTCGGGTAGAATTATGAATAAAATACTCTACATATAATTAGGAGGTATATATATTTATATTTATATTTGACCCGAAAATTAGAACGATTTGAACTAATATTTTAGATTTATAAGATAGTTCGATTTTCTTAATTTAACCAAACTAGTGAAAATTAAATTTTATCTCAATATAAACAAGTACTTTTTTTTATACAACAAAAAAATCAAATTAAGCATCTCATTTTTTATTGAGTCAATCCATCATATATATATATATATATATATATATATATATATATATATATATATATATTATTTTTTATTTTAAAAAGTTATTTATAAGTCGCATTTATTTGAGATTTACCGTCTTTAATTTTGATCCACTAATATACTTTTTATATATAATTTGTGCAAAAATAACATGAACACCCAAGATGATATATTTTATAATTTGTAAACTATTTAGATTTTAGCCTCACTATAGTAAAGAAAATTATTTTTATGAAAAGGATTTCTTTTCAATTTTAAGTAAACCTCTATGGACAAGGAGGATTAAGAGGAATTCATCTTAATTTTAATAAAATTAAAAAAGATTTAATTATATTATAGCACGCAATATAATAACATAATAATAATTATTAGTAGTAGTATTAGCTCATTGGAATTTGGATCAAATTCAATTGATCAAAAATCAATAGTCTGCTTTTATAAGTCTGAATAATTAAAAAAAATTAATACATTATGACCATGATCATTATTAATTTTTTGTGTATTGAGCAAATGAATTAATAATGTAAAAATTAAATTTAAGATTTTACTAAAGAAAATAATAATATTCTAAACGAAATAAAACTCAATTCTCAAACAAAATAATATTATAGAAGTATATTTATTTTAAAAAGGATTAAACATAACAGTATTAAATTATTATGTAAACATTTTATTAATTAGAAAATATAATGGTAGTTAATTAAGTTAGACCAACCGATGAACGTGCTGCCGTATTTTCGAATATTTGAAAATGTCTCACGCGGTTTGATTACTTAAATGAGCAATCAATTATTCATAGTAAAAATCATCATCATCAATTATTCATAGTATATTTGTATTAACATTAACATTAATGACTTGCTAAGCAAGGAAAAAAAAAAATCATGCTAAGACCTTTTTTTTATTCAGAATAAAAAAATTAATCTATTAGTAAAAAAGTTAATATAATTCGCGTAGTTGATGAAAAACAAATACATATCAATTGATACATGAATAAAATAATTCTCTTCATCTTTATTTTAAATACTTTATGATTGAATGCATAGTTTGTGGAATTATTTTCTAATCTAAAAAATATTTGAGTGCGTTTTAACCTTATGTTAATTCATCTTATATCATATGAAAAAGAAACGAGCATATTTATTTTTCATAGCGTAGAAGAAAGATTCATGTAACTCTCCAAAAATAATACTCCAAAAAATTATTCTCAACTGACCGTTGATTGTAAGCATCATATATTCCCTTCGCCGAACACTCCGTATTACCGATTGACTCTCATTTTGATGAGGTTTGAAAGGCTTTTATTATACATGATAGATAAATCACGAAATAAGTCCATATGAGCCATGATTATGTAGTTTGATCTACAACATCTACTAACCGTGCTCGAATGTGGTCACTAGTGACTAGAGGTCCTTGCATGAGTAGAATTCTTATTTCATTGTATCATGAATTTAAAATTACATGTTTCCATCAGAAATAAAATTTTTAGGCGAAATTTAAAGGA